>NC_084631.1:25913093-26045593 GCF_033978795.1 Nerophis ophidion | reverse complement strand
TGCGCTCCCTCTCTGCAAAGAGTGTGGCGCAAGCACTGTTTCAGGTCATCTCCCGAGTTGGAATCCCGAAAGAGATTCTGACTGACCATGGCACGTCCTTTATTTCAGGCACGATCAAGGAACTGTATGGGTTATTGGGAATTAAAGCAATCCACACCAGCGTGTACCATCCACAAACGGATGGGCTGGTGGAGCGGCTAAATAAAACGCAAAAAACCATGATCTGTAAGTTTACGCACAAGGACAAATCAAATTGGGATAAATGGCTGGATCCCTTAATATTTGCGATGCGGGAGGTACCCGAAGCCTACACTGGCTTTACACCTTTTGAGCTATTATACGGCAGGAAACCACACGGAGTGTTGGACGCAATTAAAGAAAGTTGGGAGGAGGGTCCAAGCTCCAGCAAAAATTAAATACAGTACGTTATGGATATGCCAGCAGATCTCCACACGGTGGGGCACTTGTCACGTGAGAATTTGCTCCGTGCACAGGAATGGCAACAACGCACGTATAACAAGGGGACCCAGCTAAGAAAATTTTCACCGGGAGAAAAAGTGCCTGTATTACTCCCAACCTCCAGCTCGAAATCACTTGCAAGGTTCGACGCTCGGACCGGGGCGGAGACACGCAAATCTACCATCTAAACCTGCAAAAGGCATCGAGGGAGGCGGAGCCTGTCTCCATGGTAACAGTAGTGAGGGAGGAGGAGGAGTTGAGACCAGAGATCCCGCGCTCTGTCCCTCCCTCTCCACTCCCCTGCGATACCCAGCTCACGTCAGCGCAGAAAGCGGATGTTGCTAAGCTGCAGCGCACATCTCTGACGTGTTCTCCCCTTGACCTGGCCGCACGAATTTCATCCAGCATCAAATCGAGACCAGTTACGGTGCGATCTCGGCCATGCAGGATCCCCGAACACAAACGTAAAATAGTTCGGGCGGAATTAAAATCCCTGCTGGAATTGGGGGTAATAGAAGAATCCCACAGTGCGTGGTGCAGCTCCATAGTTCTGGTAGGGAAGAAGGATGGATCTATGCGGTTCTGGGTGGATTACCGCTAGGTGAATGAAGTATCACATTTTGACGCGTACCCCATGCCTCAGGTCGACGAGCTTCTGGAACCGCTAGGCTCTGCTCGTTTTTTCACGACACTGGATTTGACTAAGGGCTACTGGCAGATTCCCTTGTCACCAGAGTCCAAGGAAAAAACGGCCTTTTCAACTCCGGAAGGTTCAAACCAATTTGTAACACTTCTGCTTGGCTTGTTCGGTGCGCCCGCCACGTTCCAGCGCCTCATGGACCGGGTGCTGCGACCCCACGCTGCATACCCGGCCGCCTACCTGGATCATGTCATCATCCAGAGTAGCGGCTGGGAACAACACATGCAGTGGGTGGGGGCAGTGCTCGAGTCCCTGAGGCAGGCAGGGCTCACCGCCAACCCGGTGAAGTGTGCAGTTGGCCGGAGGGAAGTACAGTATTTGGGGTACCACTTGGGAGGAGGGCTGGTGCGGCCGCAGGTGGATAAAACAGTGGCAATTGCGGCCTGCCCAACCCCCAAGATGAAAAAAGAGGTGAGGCAGTTTTTGGGTCTGGCGGGTTACTACCGAAGGTTATCCCACGGTTTGCGGACCTGACCAGCCCAATAACTGACCTCACCCGAACGGGTGCCCCAGATCTGGTCCAGTAGATGGAGTAGTGCCAGCAGGGGTTTGAGACGGTTAAGAAGGCCCTCTGCGAGGAGCCGGTCCTACACATGCCTGATTTTTCTCCCCCGTTTTGTCTGCAGGCTGGCGCCTCGGGCAGAGGTCTGGGAGCGGTTTAGTCACATCAGGTGGAGGGCGTCGACTGACCAATCCTCTACATCAGCCGTAAGCTGTCCGAAAGGGAGGCCAGGTATAGCACAGTGGAGAGAGAGTGCCTCGCCATCAGGTGTCCTTGCAGTCCGAGGGCAAGCTGTTTACTTCGAGCTGGCTGGACTCGCACTCACCTCCATAATGGTTCTCGCCAGCGTGGTCGGGACCTGCATCTGGGTCGGTGTCCGGGGGAAGGGACAGGGCAAAAGAAAGTGAGGAATCACCAGTGAAATGTCAATAAATTAATGCCATGGCGCTTTATGTGAAATGTCTCTGAATGTTAGTGAAGGTTAGTGTGTCATTTCAGGGAATTCAATCGATCGCAGCTGGACTTTTAGTTTGTCTTAGAAGACCTTTCGCCTCTTATTCGAGTATGATTCATCAATTCGTGCTCATAGACTTAGATTGGTCAGATCTAGTCTAGCAGCTGGTGCCAAAACCCCAAATATTTATACTCCCAAACCAGGAATGTATGGCTGGGCAAGGATGGTTTCACTCTATCGTAGTGAGAAAAACAACTGTTTTTGATTTATGTAGTTCGAGGTCTGTTACTTATATTTTTATTATTTTTTTTTAATAATATCATTATAGGCACACTTCAATTGTAAGTGATAGAATCCAAAACAAAAATCCGTAAAATCACATTGTATGAATTTTTTCAAAGTAATTAATTTGCATCTTATTGCATGAAATCCATATTTGATACTTCAGAGAAGTAGATCACTAGGTGATCAATTCCATTGAGAAAAAAAGTGTGTCCCGGGGGCCATTTCGGGCTCCAGGTCATTCTTTAACGGCCCCACGACACATTTTAAAAATACAATTGAAAAAAATAAAAAACATAAAAAGTGGTATAAAAGCGCAAACAAGTGAAATGTAACAAGAAAATGTTGCAATGCTTTAATAACACAAAGCTGCTATGCAGGCTGTTTTTTTCTTTAAAAAAAAAAAAAATGAATCAAAATCAATGTCATTTTGAATTATTGACCTATTCAAGGCTTCAATTACTTCACATTAAATATTCCAATTTGAGATATTTTTTGGTGAAAATGTTGACTATTTTGTGTTTTGCCGTATAAAAAACTGAGCTGTTTTTTTTTTTAAAGAAAGGCCTAAAACAGACAAACAAAAAACATAAACAACAATAAAACCTAAAATTGACAGATGTATCTGAAGTTTATTTCGAGATTATTGTGCTAAAAGTAAACAGTAAAAAAAATCTATTATTTATTTTTTAACACTTTAATGAGTAGGACACTTTTGGATCCCCATTTATTTTAGTGTGATTTGTTTTTAAGTGTCATTGCTCAAAAAATAATAATGAATCAAAATCCAAAATTAAGGCTCCAATTATTATATAATCTCAAATACTTATTGGATGAAGTTATTGGATGAAAATATTGCATATTTCTTGTTTTTTTTCCATTTTTTTCCCCTAATGTTGATCTAGAGATTTAAAAAAAATAATAATACTGAATAATGACACATTTTTTATAATTATTTTGACTAAACCCTTTGGGGTCCACGGGATCATAACTGTGTGGAGGCCTAAATGTATATTTTTTATACATATATTGTATTGGTTTTTAAAATAAAAATATGAAAATGGCACCCGCTTGCTTTGATTTTTCAGTGTGCGGCTCTCAGTGGAAAAAGTTTGGACACCCCTGCCATATGGTCTCAACATTAATTGTCCATTTCCCTACGAAGACCATGCATCCTGCCCATCAACAAACGGCCTCACCACCTAAGGTCGATCACTCTATGGAGGCTGTACACCCTGCCCTTCCCCGCACGACGTCAACAACGCTGGCCCATCACCAAATGTCCACAACACCTCTGGTCCTTCACAATAGCTTGCCAGGTGACTCCACCTGACAATAAAAATGCAGATTTCCTGGCACCAGACAGGAGAGATGCAGGCAACCCATCTGTTGAGGACACTATCTATTATCAACCACAGGCAGAAAAATCATGGACGCCATGTGATGGATGTAGGGAGGAGTTTGAAAAAATCCTGCGAGAAAAGCAACGAATCGAAGAAGTCCTCTTGAAAATAGGTACGTTTCTAATGCTAATTCATTCATGATGTAAATGTTTTGTTTACTTAAACTTGTGATTGGGCGTTGAACACATTATTTTCCCATTCTGGTATTGTTTGTGCTATTTTTTTCCCTTTCAGATCCGGGCCAAGTCAGAATACTTCCAACTCTCTGCGACCTCGTTGGAGACAAATACAGCTACGGCCCTCCTCAACAACCGGGCCAGCAAGAGCTCTTTCCTGAGAGCGGCGTATTCATATCATTGTTCCGTCTTGCTGCCATGAGACATGCTTCAAAGCCCTAATGTATGTGTTTCTTCCACGCACTTTTTGACCTCTTTTTTACAGTAGAGGAGTGTCAAAATGCTGTCCCTTTTGGTCGCCCTGGAAACAAACCTGCAGGAACACGAAAGCGCATCGTTGACAGGAAAAAAGGAATCCTAAGTAAATTTTCCCAAATTGAGGGTGTTTTCAGGCCAAAATTGAGTAACAATAATTTAATAGAAGTTCAATATGAGAAATGTTGATCCCTTATCGATTACAGCACACTGGAAGCCTAACTGAATGTTACATAATTACAATTTGTGATTGACTAAAAACTAGCGTTATGATGAGCAATATAGTGTTTTGTCCATCAACTTGAAGTGTGGTTGTGTGTATTAATGATTTTTCGTAAATGAAGGCCTTAAACGGCAATAAAAAGCATTAATTGCATTGCCCAGAGGCATTTAAAAAATGAAATACGATTGTAGGACATGGCCGACAATCAATATGTCAAACGGTAAATGAAAATTAACTTAAGAAGGTTACGGTCATCGAAATTGTTAGTCTGTCTGTGTGTTTCTTTTTTTAGCTGCGGCTGTCAAACTGCATACAAGAGGTATTGTAAAGTGGGAACACGACACAAGCACTGCTTCAATAAAGCAAAATGAAACTGCTCTGGGGGCATAAACTTTTCCATTCTTTGGTAACTGTAGGCGTGTAGTCCTTAACTGTGACACCATGTCAGGATAATGGAGAAGCTGAGCTTTTTTCATACACGGAGTAGTTTATTTCAATCATCTCCACTTCAACACATATGAGCTAACTTGCCTAACATTAGCAACTGTTGTGACACAACTGTCTCAAGTGATCTACCCTAGCCTAGGAAGGACAAACAAGGCAATTTTCACAGCAGACCACAACTCTTTTATTCTCTGACATTCCCACAATAAATAAATACAACTTCCTTCAGCTGCCGGATACTTGATACATACTTGTTATTTACTGTAAACATTTTAAACAACAGATAGGGTGTAAAATACAATAAATTCAATATGTTTAATTGCCGCAGCTTTTTTTAAATGCATCTTATTGGCATTTTTACCAATATTGTTCTGCATTTTTCTAAAATGTTTAAATCGATCATTCATTTCCAAACACATGCATAATTTTCAATCCTAGTATGATGTTCATTTATTATTCCATAAAACCTTTTAACTATTTTAAAACAAGTTGTATCCTGATTAAAAATGGTATCCTCCAGTTTGTGGCCATTATAAGTCATATTTTCAGGGAATATATACATACTTACAGCATGTTTCAAACAGACACAACTAAATAAATGGCTAATCGGTATATTATATTGATCATCTGATGCAGAATTGGATGTTTATGTAGAAGGTTTAAGTGCAGTTCTCCTTGAATATTTTTGATAGTCGGAACCTTTTAATTAGCGATTGTCTACGGCCATGCACACAGTCAAAACACCAGATGCTACTCCACAAAAATAAATAAATAAATAAAAATACATTCTCCAATTAGACAGCTTTGTAAGCCAATACTAATACACTAGATAGTAATAGTTAATGTAAACTTTTCAACTAATTAATTTGTCTAATGCTTACAACTGTGTGTATACAGATAATTGTAAGCTTTTGACTATATAAAAAAAACAAAACTATATGCAGTCGCACATGGGCATTACATTTTTTTAAGTACCAAAAAAATGGCATTAAAAACCATTACATTTGATTTGCATTGTTATTGTTATTGCATTGCATTGCATAGATTTGATACCAGTAGAAACTGATGTGGAAAAATTACGAATGGCGTATTATTATGTTCTTGCCTTGCAGCATATGTCCTGAGATGCCGTACCCTTCCTGATTGGGACAATATTGAAGAGGCCAAGCTCAAGAAAGCTTTGGTAAACATATGTCAGGCCAGAGCCAGTTTTAAGTAGGCCCTTGTACCTGTCAAGTTCATTCTGGGGTAGGATGTTTCCTTGGTAAACATGTTAAATATTTTGGTCTAGGTTTGCGCAGTATATATTATAAAAAATGCCCTATGATGTAGCTTTTAGTACCACATTATACTGTGACAATGCATATTGAGCTGTGCTGTGTCAAGCAAATTTGGCACTGATGCAACCTCACAATCAAGCTAGCGGCTAATATCCCTTCACAGTGCAAAGTTGTTTCCAAATAAAAAAAATAATACAACTGGAAATGATGCAGTATGTTACTGCTTACATAATCAGGTATATTCGTAGCTTTTGTAACTAATTTCAAAATGTTTCAATGATAATTTGTGTACCAAATGTTATATTGTTATCGCAGGAGGCCGTTATATTGTTTACAACAGTGTTTCTTAATCATAGGGCTGGGGCCCACTGTTTGGCTGCGAGTACCCCCTGGAAGCTGCCAATAAATATCTGTTTCTTAGCTGTGGTCCGTCCATATGGCCCGCAATGGTACTCGGTTGTAATACACTTTAGCGTAAGATGACTAATTCAGTGTTTATATTTTAGTTGGCCCCAGACCCCTCTGTAGTGGAAAAGTTGGCCATGCCCCAAGGTAAAAAATGTTAAGTATCCCTGGTTTTCAATGTGTGATATTTTTTTGTATGTAGACCAGTTCCAGACAGCACGGTTACAATTTTCTAAATGTATTTCAGTTTTTGCTTGGAATATTTCAAAAATGGAAATTTAGTCATTAACTCACCCTCTTACTGAGATGAAGTCAAGTGATTTTTTTAACTAAGGTACATGGTTTGCTCAACAAGGAGTTAAAAAAAATACACCTGACTTTTTCATAATAACAAAGTGAGTACTTAAGGTTAAATTAATTTATTTTTGTATTTTTTGTTTGTATATTGTTTTCTATGTTGTTAAGTATTGTGAATGTCAATATGTACATTATGTATGTACTAATTAACTACATTTACATTTTTGTATTTAATCTATTTTTATATATTATATTTTGTATTTTTGTGTAGCCAAATAAAGTGATACACCTTTCAATATTTCAGTAATTATTTAGTGTTATTTCTAATTAAGTCAGATAATGAATATTTAAATTGCACTCTCAATTTGTTCTCATGACTCTCAAATTTGAGATATGATAAGACATTTAAGAGAAATAATCACGACATGAAAACGACATACATAAGATCTCTTTTATTGCTCATACATCTCATTTCTTTCTTTTTTTATTGTCCTTCAAAATAAATGAGACATAATTGAGATCAGTGGCATGCAGATATGAGCTCTCCTCAGTGTATCCCACTTCTCAAATATTGCTCAAATGGTTGTCTCAACCCAACCTCCTTTGTCTAAGTGATGTCTTGTCTCTTTTTAGCTTATTTATTGCTCCTAAAGGTCCCTTAAGAGCAATAAAAGAGAAACAATTGATCACAGAATTAGACAGGTATGAGAAGCTCAAAATGTTCTCAAGATACGAGATAAAGCAACAGAAGAGCAAGCACATTTTTGCTATGGGAGTATACTGTAATAAAGAGGAAAACGTATTTTTTTGTATTTGCAAACCTTACAAAAACAACTGATACTAGTAAAACTCAAAAATAAATACAATATTACAGGGATTTTTGGACTTAATGCATGTTTGATTTTGACTTATGTTTTTATAACTTTCATTTTAGTATGATAGTAACACTGTAATATTGAATAAAAAAAAACTTGAATCTTTGCAAACAACATAAAACTTTCATGTTTAGTATGACAGGAACACTGTTATATTGAATTAAAAAAAATAACTTGTGTATTTGCAAACCTTTCAAAAGATCGTGTTTCTAGTATAACTAACAAAGATGCATATCTCTAGGCATTATTAGCCATTTTGCATGTGTCGTTTAGAAGCTATGTTTGAATACATTTGTATTGCTTTTTTCGCATTATCTCAGGATTTTAAGTACATTACTGTCAAATTGAGTAAAAAATTACTTTTTGTTTTTGCAAACCTTACCAAATGTTTTTTTTCAGTAAAACTCACAAAAATGCATTTCTTCAGGCATTATTAGACGTTTTGCATGTGTATTTTTGGAGTTATGTTTCAAAAACTGTCATATTGAGTGTGACCGTATACTGTCATTGTGAGTAAAACCGAATTTTTGTATTTGCAAACCTTTCCAAAATACCTGATTCTGGTAAAATTCACATAAATTCAATATTACAGGCTTTTTTAGACAGATTTTTTGTTTGACTTTGGAGTTATGTTTATATACCTTTCATATTTAGTATGACAGTTATATTGAAAAAAAAATGTCTTTGCAAATTTTACAAAAGATCCTTGTTCTAGTAAAACTAACAAAGATAAACATATCCAAGCATTATTAGCAATTTTGCATGTACTTTTTATGTTTGAATACATTTTTATTGCTTTTTTTTCGCATTATCTCAGGATTCTAAGAACATTATTGGAATATTGAGTAAAAAACTACTTTTTGCATTTGCAAGGTTTCAAAAAGCATATGTTTCGAATAAAACTCGACAAAGATGCATTATTTCAGGCATTATTAGCCATTTTTCATGTGTGGTTAGGTTTAAATATCTGTCATATTGAGTGTTACAGAATACAGTCATATTGAGTAAAACCCAATATGCAAACCATAGAAAAACAACTGTTTCTAGTAAAGCTCATACGGATTCAATATCACAGGCCTTTTTAGACATTTTTGCACGTTTGGATTAGGAATTATGTTGGAATACATTTTTATTGCTTTTTCGCATTATCGCAGGATTCTAAGGTCATTACTGTCAAACTGAGTAAAACATTACTTTTTGATTTTGCAAACCTTACCAAATGTTTTTTTTTTCCAGTAAAACTCGCAAAAATACATTTCTTCAGGCATTATTAGACATTTTGCATGTGTGTTTTGAGTTGTGTTTCAAAAACTCTCATATTGAGAGTTTTTGTCATAGTGAGTAAAACCTAATTTTTGTATTCGTGACCCTTTCCAAAATACCTGATTCTGGTAAAACTCACATAAATTCAATGTTTCAGGCTTTTTTTTTGACGGATTTTATATTTGGTTTTGGGGTGATGTTTATATCCATCCATCCATTTTCTACCGCTTATTCCCTTTTGGGTTCGCGGGGGGCGCTGGCGCCTATCTCAGCTACAATCGGGCGGAAAGCGGGGTACACCCTGGACAAGTCGCCCCTCATCGCAGGGCCAACACAGATAGACAGACAACATTCATACTCACATTCACACACTAGGGCCAATTTAGTGTTGCCAATCAACCTATCCCCAGGTGCATGTCTTTGGAAGTGGGAGGAAGCCTGAGTACCCGGAGGGAACCCACACATTCTTGGGGAGAACATGCAAACTCCACACAGAAAGATCCCGAACCTGGATTTGAACCCAGGACTGCAGGACCTTCGTATTGTGAGGCAGACGCACTAACCCCTCTGCCACTGTGAAGCCCGTGTGATGTTTATATACCTTTCATATTTAGTATGACAGTTATACTTTTATATTAAATACAAAAAACTAACTTGTGTCTTTGCAAACCTCACAAAAGATCATTTTTCTAGTAAATCCAACAAAGTAGGCATTATTAGCCGTTTTGCATATGTTGTTTAGAAGTTATGTTTGAAATACATTGTTATTTCTTTTTTTCGCATAATCTCAGGATTCTCAGAACATTATTGTCATCAATCCATCCATTTTCTACCGCTTATTCCCTTTCAGGGTCGCGGGGGGCGCTGGCGCCAATCTCAGCTACATATTGAGTAAAAAACTCCCTTTTTGCATTTGCAAGATTAAAAACATATTTTTCGAGTAAAACTCTCAAAGCTGCATTACCAGCCATGTTTCATGTGTGGTTTAGGAGTTATGTATGTCATATTGAGTGTTACAGTAAACAGTCATATTGAGTAAAACCAATTTTTTGTATTTGCAAACCATATAAAAACAACTATTTATAGTAAAACTCACATGGATTTAAAGGTCTACTGAAACCCACTGCTACCCACCACGCAGTCTGATAGTTTATACATCAATGATAAATTGCAACACATGCCAATATGGCCTTTTTAGTTTATTAATTTACAATTTTAAATATCCCGGGAGTTTCGTCTTCGAAACGTCATGTAATGATGACGTGTACGGAAGACCTCACAGGTTTTTAGGAAGTATGAGCGCTGCACACACACTCAGCTAAAAGTCGTCTGCTTTAACGGCATAATTATACAGTTTTTTGGACATCTGTGTTGCTGAATCTTTTGCAATTTGTTCAATTAATATTGGAGAAGTCACAGAAGAAAGATGGAGTTGGGAAGCTTGAGCCTTTAGCCACACAAACACTAGGTGATTCCTTGTTTAAAATTCCTGGAGGTGAAACTTTCCTATGGATCTGAGCGCGGTCAAGAGAACATGGATCCCGACCATATGTCAACCAGCAGGTTTCGGTGAGAAAATTGTGGTTAAAAAGTCAGTTCTTACCGGAGAAAAGCTGCGCTTGTGCCGTCCATAGCTGCCATCGACTCCCCTGAGACACTGCGCGTCAAGACACCCATGGAGACACCCTTCCGACTATCAGGTAATATTAAACTCACTAAAACACTAGCAACACAATAGAAAGATAAGGGATTTCCCAGAACTAACTTAGTAAATGTATCCCAAAACATCGGAATCCGTCCCAAAGCAATTGCGTTTTTTTTATAAACTTATTTTTTTTTAGCTTTTTTTTTTTTTTTTCTAGTCCGTCGCTATCAATATCCTCAAACACAAATCTTTTATCCTCACTCAAATTAATGGGGAAATTGTCGTTTTCTCGGTCCGAATAGCGCTTTTTGTTGGAGGCTCCCATTAAAAACAATGTAAATATGTGAGGAGCCAGCAAACATGTGACGTCATCGTCTGCGACTTCCGGTAGAGGCAGGGCATTTCTCTTAGCACCGAAAGTTGCGAACTTTATCGTGGATGTTCTCTACTAAATCCTTTCAGCAAAAATATGGCAATATCGCAAAATGATCAAGTATGACACATAGAATGGACCTGCTATCCCCGTTTAAATAAGAAAATCTCTCTATAGTACACAATCCTGGCATTTTTAGACATTTTGCACTTTTGGATTAGGAATTATGTTGGAACACATTTTTATTGCTTTTTTTCGCATTATGCCAGATTTAAATTGAATAAAAAATATATTTTTGTTTTAGCAAACCTTACCAAATGTTTTTTTCCAGTAAAAGTCACAAACATACATTTCTTCAGGCATTATTAGCCATTTTGCATGTGTATTTTTGGAGTTTTGTTTCAAAAACTGTCATAATGAATGTGACCGTATATATTGTCTTAGTGAGTAATACCTAATTTTTGTATTTGTGAACATTTCCAAAATACCTGATTCTGGTATAACTCACATAAATTCAATGTAACAGGCTTTTTTAGACAGATTTTATGTTTGGTTTTGGAGTAACGTTTATATACCTTTCATATTAAATATGACAGTTAAACTGTTATATTGAATAAAAAAACTAACTTCTGTCTTTGCAAACCTTACAAAAGAACATTTTTCTAGTAAAAATAACAAAGATAAATATTAATAAGCATTATTAGGTGTTTTGCATGTGTTGTTTAGAAGTTATGTTTGAATATATTTTCATTGCTTTTTTCGCAATATCTCAGGATTCTAAGAACATTATTGTCATATTGAGTAAATCAAACTATTTTTTGCGTTTGTAAAATTTAAAAAAGCATATATGTTTCGAGCAAAACTCCCAAAGATGCATTAGTTCAGCCATTATTAGCCATTTTCATGTGTAGTTTAGGAGTTATGTTTAAATAACTGTTATTTTGAGTGTGACAATATACTGCCATAGTGAGTAAAACTTAGGTTTTGTATTTACAAACCTTACAAAAACAACTGATTCTAGTAAAACTCTTGTAGATTCAATATTACAGGCATTTTGAGACATTTTGCATGTGTGTTTTAGGAATCATAATGGAATACATTTTTTTTTAATTTTTTTTTTAGCATTATTTAAAGGGGAACATTATCACAATTTCAAAAGGGTTAAAAACAATAAAAATCAGTTCCCAGTGGCTTGTTTTATTTTTCAAAGTTTTTTTTCAAAATTTTACACCTCCCGGAATATCCCTAAAAAAGCTTTAAACTTCTTGATTTTCGCTATTTGCGATGCGACTGTCCATTTCCCTGTGACGTCATACAATGCTGCCAATACAAACAACATGGCGGTTACCACAGCAAGATATAGCGACATTAGCTCGGATTCAGACTCGGATTTCAGCGGTTTAAGTGATTCAACAGATTAAGCATGTATTGAAACAGATGGTCGGAGTATGGAGGCAGATAGCGAAAACGAAATTGAAGAAGAAACTGAAGCTATTGAGCGAATAGCTATTGACACTTTTCGGCCATAGCATGGGTGTACCTAATTAAGTGGCCCATAGCATGGCTGCCTTATTAGCATCGCCGGTAAAATGTGCGGACCAAACGATCAGGACTTTCGCATCTTGTGACACTGGAGTAACTTAAATATGTCGATTGGTAAGTGTTTGTTTCGCATTAAATGTGGGTATCCAGTCTCAAATGTACATACAGCTAGCGTAAATAGCATGTTAGCATCGATTAGCGTAGCATGTTAACATCGATTAGCTGGCAGTCATGCTGCGACCAAATATGTCTGATTAGCACATAAGTCAACAAGATCAACAAAACTCACCTTTGTGATTTAGTTGACTTAATCGTTGCAAATGCATCTGCAGGTTATCCATACATCTCTGTGCCATGTCTGCCTTAGCATCGCCGGTAAAATGTGGAGACACTCTGGCGCATTCAATGGGGGTCTGGCGGCAGAGGCTATCGCATCTTCAGGCTAGTGGTGCAACTTGAATCGCTCCCTGTTAGTGTTGTTACACCCTCCGACAACACACCGACGAGGCAAGTTCCAAAAAATAGTCGAAAAAACAGAAAATAACAGAGCTGAGTCCCGGTGTTTGTAATGTGTTGAAAATGAAAATGGCGGGTGTATTACCTCGGTGACGTCACGTTCTGACGTCATGTTCTGACGTCATCGCTACGAGACCGATAAACAGAAAGGCGTTTAATTCGCCAAAATTCACCCATTTAGAGTTCGGAAATCGGTTAAAAAAATACATGGTCTTTTTTCTGCGACATCAAGCTTGCATAGGTTTGGTGATAATGTAACCGTTTAAGGATTCTAAGAATATTACTGTCATATACTGAGTAAAAAACTATTTTTTGTGTTTGCAAGCTTTCACAAAGCATTTGTTTTGAGTAAAACTCACAAGGGTGCATTATTTCAGCCATTATCAGCCATTTTTAACGTGTAGTTTAGCAGTTATGTTTAAATAACTGTCATATTGAGTGTGGCAGTTATACTGTCATATTGAGTGAAAAAAAATATTTTGTGTCTTTTCAAACCTTACAAAAGAAAATGTTTCTAGTAAAACTCACAAAGATACATTTCTTTACACATTAATTGTGATTTTTCACCCATGGTTTAGGAGTTTTGTCTAAATAACTGTAATATTGAGTGTGCCAATATTACAGTGATTAAAAACACATTTTTGTGTTTGCAAACCTTCCAATATAACTCACAAAGATACATTTCTCCAGGCAATGTTAGCCATTTTACACATGTGGTTTAGGAGTTATGTTTTAATAACTGTCATATTGAGTGTGAGAGTTTTCTGTCATAGTGGGTAAAAACAAATTTTTGTAAATGCAAACCTTAAAAAAACAACTGATTCTGGTAAAACCCACATGGATGCAATTTTACAGACATTTTTAGTCATAATTCATGGTTGGTTTTGGAGTTATGTTTTGTATAGCTTTCATATATAGTATGACAGTATAACTGTCATACTATATACTGTATATATTATATAAACTGTCATGTTGAGTAAAAAAAAACGAACTTGTTCTTTGCAGACTTTACAAAAGATATTTTTTCTAGTAAAACTCACCAACGGGCTTCACGGTGGCAGAGGGGTTAGTGCGTCTGCCTCACAATACGAAGTTCCTTCCTGGGTTCAAATCCAGGCTCGGAATCTTCCTGTGTGGAGTTTGCATGTTCTCCCCGTGAATGCGTGGGTTCCCTCCGGGTACTCCGGCTTCCTCCCACTTCCAAAGACATGCACTTGGGGATAGGTTGATTGGCAAAACTAAATTGGCACTAGTGTTTGAATGTGAGTGTGAATGTTGTCTGTCTATCTGTGTTGGCCCTGCGATGAGGTGGCGACTTGTCCAGGGTGTACACCACCTTCCGCCCGATTGTAGCTGAGATAGGCGCCAGCGCCCCCCGCGACCCCAAAAGGGAATAAGCGGTAGAAAATGGATGGATGGAAAACTCACCAACAATTGCATGATTGGTTTAGGAGTTGTGTCAGAATTTTTTTGTGTTGCTTTTTCTTTTGCATTATCTCAGGATTATAAAAACATTACTGTCATGTTTCAAGTGAACTCACAAGGATGCATTATTTTAGGCATTATAAGCCATTTTTTCATGTGTGGTTTAGGAGTTATGTTTAAATAACTGTCATATTGAGTGTGGCAGTTGTACTGTCATTATGAATAAAACCTATTTTTTGTATTTTCAAACCTTACCAAAACACCGGATTCTAGTAAAACTCACATAGATACAATATTACATGCATTTTAGAGAGACGGCATGTTTGGATTTGGAGTTATGTTTATATAATTTTCATATTTAGTATGACAATTACATACTCCGTTTCCATATGAGTTGGTAAATTGTGTTAGATGTAAATATAAACGGAATACAATGATTTACAAATCATTTTCAACCCATATTCAGTTGAATATGCTACAAAAACAACATATTTTATGTTCAAATTGATAAACACTTTTTTTGTTGTTGCAAATAATCATTAACTTTAGAATTTGATGCCAGCAACACATGACAAAGAAGTTGGGAAAGGTGGCAATAAATACTGATAAAGTTCAGAAATTCTCATCAAACACTTATTTGGAACATCCCACAGGTGTGCAGGCTGATTGGGAACAGGTGGGTGCCATGATTGGGTATAGAAACAGCCTCTGTGAAGTGCACAGTCATTCACAAACAAGGATTGGAAAACAGTCACCACTTTGTGAACAAATGCGTGATCAAATTGTCAAACAGTTTAAGAACATTTCTCAACGAGCTATTGCAAGGAATTTAGTAATTTCACCATCTACGGTCCTGTTCTGCCTCAGTTATTAAGATTACTCTATTTAGTGTGTGTTTATTGCCAAGTCCCCCGCGACCCCAAAAGGGAATAAGCGGTAGAAATGGATGGATGGATTATTGCCAAGTCATTTCAATTGGTTCTAATAAGTGAGATGTACCTTTAAGAAACGCATGGGTAGGTCACGTGTCTAGACTCCGGAAGCATTTATAACTGGTGCGCACAACACCACTCCACTTCTCTCCTTGTGTTTCTCAGCAAATAACTATTACATCTTATGCTGTTCGTGGCATCGTTGGTATGTACCTATCTTTAATGTTTATAGTACACAATGAATCATATTTAGCTGTGAAATGTGTGTGTTTTATGATGTTAGACGATCTTTGCTTACATCACTTGTCCATGCCAGCTTAGTAACTTTCATTTGTTGTCATCTGTTTCCATCTAGTGGACGTTTGTTGTACTGTTACTTAAGAGAATTTACCGGTAAAAAGTAGACATCTCATCTGTCACTGGTATTTAGCAAATATAACAACACATACAGTGGTGTGTGACAAAGTTAACTTAGATTTAATTCAAATGGAATACTTGATAATCTGTGGTCTGTGATATGACATTATTAAATTCATTTAATTCATGCATTTACATTTACAATGTTTGTGTCCTACAGTTTCACCCTTTCAAATGTCAATAAACCTCGCCTCCATCAGTCAACCTGGTGTTCAGAGTTTTGATGAGCGGAAGGTGTTGAACTTACTGCCTTCGTGTACAAGTGTGCTTAAGGAAGGCAGGCTACTGTAGGTCCGTAATACCATCAAAAGGTTCAGAGAATCTGGAGAAATCACTGCACGTAAGCGATGGACCTTCGTTTCCTCAGGCGGTACTGCATCAAAAAGCAACATCAGTGTGTAAAGGATATCACCACATGGGCTCAGGAACACATTTATAAAACCACTGTCAGTAACTACAGTTGGTCGCTACATATGTAAGTGCAACTCAAAACTCTACTACGCAAAGCCAAAGCCATTTATCAACGAGACCCAGAAACGCAGCGGGCTAAACTGGGCCCGAGCTCAGCTAAGATGGACTGATGCAAAGAGGAAAAGTGTTCTGAGGTCTGACGAGTCCACATTTCAAATTGTTTTTTAGAAACGGTGAATGTCGTGTCCTCCGAACCAAAGAGGAAAAGAACCATCAGGACTGTTCTAGGTGCAAAGTTGAAAAGCCAGCATCTGTGATGGAATGGGGGTGTATCAGTGCCCAAGGCATAGGTAACTTACACATCTGTGAAAGCACCATTAATGCTGAAAGGTACATACAGGTTTTGGAGCAACATATGTTGCCATCCAAGCAACATTATCATGGACATCCTTGCTTATTTCAGCAAGACAATGCCAATTCACCTGTTATAACAGCGTGGCTTCATAGTAAAATAATGCGAGTACTAGACTGGCTTGCCTGCAGTCCAGACCTGTCTCCCATTGAAAATGTGTGCCACATCATGAAGCCTAAAATACCACAACGGAGACCACGGACTTAACTTAAACTGTACATAAAACAAGAATGGGAAAGAATTCTACCTGAAAAACTTTTAAAATGTGTCTCCTTAGTTCCCAAAGGTTTCTTGAGTGTTGTTAAAAGAAAAGGTGATAAACACAGTGGTGAACATGCCCTTTCCCATTACTTTGGCACGTGTTGCAGCCATGAAATTCTAAGTTAATTATTATTTGCGAAAAAAATAAAGTTTATGAGTTTAAACATCAGATATCTTGTCTTTGTAGTACATTCAACTGAATATGGGTTGAAAAGGATTTGCAAATCATTTTATTCCGTTTATATTTACATCTAAAACAATTTCCCAACTCCTATGGAAACGGGGGTTGTAAACTGTCATCCATCCATCCATTTTCTACCGCTTATTCCCTTTCGGGGTCGCGGGGGGCGCTGGCGCCTATCTCAGCTACAATCGGGCGGAAGGCAGGGTACACCCTGGACAAGTCGCCACTTCATCGCAGGGCCAACACAGATAGACAGACAACATTCACACTCACATTCACACACTAGGGCCAATTTAGTGTTGCCAATCAACCTATCCCCAGGTGCATGTCTTTGGAAGTGGGAGGAAGCCGGAGTACCTGGAGGGAACCCACGCATTCACGGTCATATTGAGTAAAAAAAAACTAAGACACAAGTCTTTGCAAACCTTACAAAATATATATATTTCTAGAAAAACTCAACAAAATATATTTTTTCACGCATTACAAGCCATTTTTCATGGGTTGTTTAGGAGTTATGTTTAAATAACTGTCATATTGAGTGTGACAGTATACTGTCATAGTGAGTAAAACCTAATTTTTTTATTTGCAAACTTTACAAAAACAACTCTTTCTAGTAAAACTCACATAGTTAAAATATTGCAGCCATGTTTAGACATATTGCATGTTTGGTTTTGGAGTTATGTGTTTATAACCTCCTTTCTGAGCTGCCACCTTATCGTGGTAGAGGAGTATGCGTATCCCAATGATCCTAGGAGCTATGTTGTCCTGGGGGTTCTAGTCCCCCTGGTAGGGTCTCTCAAGACAAACAGTTCCTGGGTGAGGGATCAGACAAAGAGCAGCTCAAAGACCTTTATGAAAAGTACAAATGGAGGACATAGATTCAAGTGCTACTAAACTGCCAAGAAAAAGAGAAGAAAAAAAATTAATAGTTTCGGGTAAATTAAAGGAGACATATGTAATAAAGCTCAAATTGACAATATTAAAGTTAGCCCTACAGTACCAATTCCTGCAACACCACCATGGATGTATGACAACCCAAAGGTAACCATGCAACTACTAAAGAATAAAAATTTAAATAGTTACCGGATAGAAAAATGGATTGAGGAAGCGTTTTTAGATAACATCATGACGTATACAGATGCATCAAAAACTATAAATAGTAAGGTAGGAGCTGCAGCAGTTATCCCACAAGGAAACATAGTTTATCACTGATTATTTTATTTAATACTATCTGTTTTTACAGGGGTATTGGTAGCAAATTATAGGGCAGTTAACTGGATAGAGGAAAATAACGCATGGATTGCAGCAGTGCATTGATGAGCATAAAAAACATAACATCAGAAACAAGACACGATTTAGTTTATGAAATAGTTCAGGCAATCTACAGTATAAATAAAGCGGGAGGTGTGGTAACATTTCTTTGGGTTCCTGCTAATGTTGGAGTTGTGAGGAATGAATTAGCTGATAGATATGCAAAACAAGCAAGCACAAAAACAGAAGTACACATGGAGATTAAGCACAATAAAGAAGAAGTGAAGAACATAATTAAGATAGAACACAATAAAAAGTGGAACGATAATTGGAATAAGGAAACAAAAGGTAAAGAGTATTGCAAAATCCAGAAGAGAGTAGGTGTAATGAGTGGAGGGGGTAGAAATAGGAAGGAAGAAGACAATATTACTAGAATGAGATTAGGATGTACATATCTAAATAGTTCATTGAAATTGATAAGGAAACATACTACAGGACTGTGTGATTCTTGCCATCAGATAGAAAGTGTTGGTCATGTTTTAATAAATTGTAGGAAATACAATAGAGAAAGGGAAATACTTACCAGTATTTCCCTAAGTTGGCGAATGAAAATATAAGGTTAGTAGTGGAAGGTATATTAGGATTGAATTCAGAACATGTAGGATATAAAGCAATATACACATGTTTAAAAAACACTAGGTTAAATAAAAGAATATAGAGTAGGGATCCATCTCGGTCCACACTCCATAACACACACCAGAACCCCCCACCTCCGGAATCAGTCCCCACATACTCCCCTTCAGCGCGAATTTCATTTGAGCGGAAGACAGACGAGTGAGAGGAGCTCCTTAAAGCTCCGGAGAATCTTAAAAACCTTACAGAAAGCAAGAAAAACTTACAGCGGGTGCATGTAGGACATTCGCCGTCGTTTTCCATGATATTGTCCCGTTGCAAGCCTTCAATCTCGGGACTCTTCGGCGGTAGCAAGGATTCGATGTCTGGGTTCTTAGGCTGAAGCAAGCCTTCCTCTTCAGGCTGGAACGGAAGATTCTCTCCGGCGGCAGTTGACGGCGCCGTCTTGGTTAAGGGACTCCAGCAAGCCGGAGGTGTAAAGGGAAAATCTGTAAGTAAATATATATATATATATATATATATGTATATATATATATTGTATATCGCATGTTTTTTTTTCTCGTAAAATGAGAATCATTTGACTCACCAGACTGCGATTGTGATAAAATGATGGCGTTAGGAGCTTTACTCTATAAAACAAAATAATTAATACGCATAATATTAAACAATTCAATAGTTTAAACTCACCCCGAGAGTCATTTTCCAATTTTGTAAGATCAATCAGGCATAATTCTTCATCTCTTACTTCAGCGTCAGCTAGTAAAAAAAAAGTATTACATCGGCGTACACATGTGCAAAAATTTTAACGTTTAAATGCTTAAATGGGTGAAACCATCGTCTAAAAACATATACCAATAACGTTGTAAAACGGAGGTAATGGTCTGTGTGTGTGTGTATGTGTGTGTGTGTGTGTGTGTGTGTGTATGTATGTATGTGTGTGTGTGTGTGTGTGTGCAAAGACTCGGTCGGAGGAATCTGAATACGGCTCAGAAACACTCTACTTTTCTGCTGAGCATCAAAGCAAGTTTTATTATTTTTATAGATGGATACAGGCGTTTCGCTAATCATGGTTGAATCGAACAAAGTCTTTACTTTAACCAAAATTGACCCCGGGTCAAACATATGACTGTCAGATGACTGTCACACTAAACCCTCCTTTGTTCCCTCTTAACCACTCCCTCTTCCGGTCTTAGGTCCTTCAGGGTTAAACCCCGCCCTCTTCTGGTCTTAACCACTCCCTCTTCCGGTTTAAAGCCCCACCTTCTTCTGGGTTAAACCACTCCCTCTTCCCGGTTAAACCCCTCCCATTTCCTGGTTAAACACCACCCTCTCCCGGTATTAACCACTCCCTCTTCCGGTAGTAACCACTCCCTCTTACGGTCGTAACCACACCCTCTTAGGGTCTTAACCACACCCACTTCCGGGTTAAGACACGCCCATTTCCTGGTAAAACCCCACCCACTTCCTGGCTAAACTTCACCCATTTCCGGGCCAAGCACAGCCCACTTCCGGTCGTGACCACACCCACTCCCAGCTTAACCCCCGCCCATTTCCGGGTAAAGCCCTGCCCACTCCAGGTTGAGTCCCACCCACTTCCGGGTTACGTCCCACTCCCATCAATCAATTTTGACAGGGGGTACTTCCTTGTTATCTCTCACGGTCACACTCAATATGACAGTTATTTAAACATAACTTCTAAACCACACATGAAAAATGGCTAATAATGCCTGAAATATTGCATCTTTGGGAGTTTTACTCGAAACATATGCTTTTTAAAATCTTGCGAATGCAAAAAGTATTTTTTTACTCAATATGACAATAATGTTCTTACAATCCTGAGATAATGCATAAAAGCAATACAAATGTATTCAAAAATAACTTCTAAACAACACATACAAAATGGCTAATAATGCATTGAGATATTTATCTTTGTTAGTTTTATTAGAAAAATTATCTTTTGTAAGGTTTGCAAAGACGCAAGATCGTTTTTTTTATTCAATATAACAGTATAACTCTCATATTAAATATGAAAGGTTTATAAACATAATTCCAAAACCAAACATAAAATCTGTCTAAAAAAATCTGTAATATTGAATTTATGTGAGTTTTACCATAATCATGTATTTTGGAAGGGTTCATAAATACAAAAATTAGGTTTTACTCACTATGACAATATACGGTCATACTCAATATGAAAGTTTTTAAAAACATAACTCCAGAAATACACATGCAAAATGTCTAAAAATGCCTGAAAAAATGTTTTTTGTGAGTTTTACTTGAAAAAAATACATTCGGTAAGGTTTGCAAAAACAAAAAGTAATGTTTTATACAACTTAACAGGAATGTACTTACAATCCTAAGATATTGCAAAAAAAAAAAGCAATAAAAATGTATTTCAATACAATTCCTAATCCAAATGTGCAAATTGTCTCAAAATGCCTGTGATATTAAATTCATGTTAGTTTTACTAGAAATAGTTGTTTTTTAGGGTTTGCAAATACAAAAGTTAGGTTTTACTCCATATGACTGTCAAACTCAATTTGACAGTTATTTAAACATAACTTCTAAACCACACATGAAAAATGGCTAATAATGCCTGAAATAATGCATTTATGGGAGTTTTACTCAAAACATATGCTTTTTTAATCTTGCAAATGCAAAAATGTGTTTTTCACTCAATATGACAATAATGTTTTTTGAATCCTGAGAAAATGCAAAAAAAGCAAACATTTTTTATTCAAAACATAACTTCTAAACAACACATGCAAAATGGCTAACAATGCCTAGAGATTTTTATCTTTGTTAGTTGTACTAGAAAAATGATCTTTGTAAAGTTTGCAAAGACACAAGTTTGTTTTTTTATTCATTATAACAGTATAATTGTCATTCTGAATATGAAAGCTTTTTAAACATAACTCCAAAACCAAACACAAAATGTGTCTAAAAGCCTGTAATATTTAATTTATGTGAGTTTTACCAGAATCAGGTATTGTGGAAAGGTTTTACTCACTATGGCAGTTTTTGAAACACATTTTTGAACCCTTCCAAAATACCTGATAATGGTAACACTCACACTAAAATATTACAGGGTTTTTTTAGACAGATTTTATGTTTGGTTTTGGAGTTATGTTTATAAACCTTTCATATTCAGTATGACAGTTATACTGTTATATTGATTAAAAAAACTAACTTGTGTCTTTGCAAACCTTACAAAAGATAATTTTCTAGTAAAACTAACAAAGATAAATATCTCTAGGCATTATTAGCCATTTTGTATGTGTTGTTTAGAAGTTATTTTTGAATACATTTGTATTGCTTTTTTCCCATTATCTCAGAATTCTAAGAACATTATTGTCATATTGAGTAAAACACTACTTTTTAAACATGCAAGATTTTGTAAAGCATATATTTCGAGTAAAACTCCCAAGGATGCAATATTTTAGGCATTATTAGCCATTTTTCATGAGTGGTTTAGAAGTTATGTTTAAATAACCGTCATATTGAGTGTGACAGTATACAGTCATATTGAGTAAAACCAAATTTTTGCAAACCATAGAAAAGCAACTGTTTCTAGTAAAACTTAATATTACAGGATTCAATATTACAGGCATTTTTAGACATTTTGCACATTTGGATTAGGAATCATGTTGAAATACATTTTTATTGCTCTTTTTGCAATATCTCAGGATTTTAAGTACATTCCTGTCAAATTGTGTAAAACATTAATTTTTGTTTTTGCAAACCTTACCAAATGTTTTTTTCCCCAGTAAAACTCACAAAGAAAGATTTTGTTCAGGCATTATTAGACATTTTTACACACTATGACAGTATACGGTCACACTCAATATCACAGTTTTTGAAACATAACTCCAAAAATACACATGCAAAATGTCTTGTAATGTCTGAAGAAATTTATTTTTGTGAGTTTTACTGGAAAAAAAAAACATTTGGGAAGGTGTGCAAAAACAAAAAGTAATGCATCTCAATTTGACAAGAATGTACTACAATCCTGAGATATTGCGAAAAAAGCAATACAAATGTATTTCAACATAATTCCTACATTATTACTCAATATGAATAACAATGTTTTAAGAATCCTAAGATAATGCGAAAAAAACAATAAAAATGTATTCAAATATAACTTCTAAAAAACACATGCAAAATGGCTAATAATGCCTAGAGATGTTTATCTTTGTTAGTTGTACTACAAAAATGATCTTTTGTAAGGTTTGCAAAGACACAAATTAGTTTTTTTTATTCAATGTAATAGTATAATCGCCATACTAAATATGAAAGTTTTATAAGCATAACTCCTAAACCAAACATAAAATCTGTCTACAAAAGTCTGTAAAATTTAATTAATGGGAGTTTTACCAAAATCAGGTATTTTGGAAAGGTTTACAAATACAAAAATTAGGTTTTACTCACTATGACAGTATACGGTCACACTCAATATGACAGTTTTTGAAACATCCATCCATCCATCCACCCATCCATCCATATACTACCGTTTATTCCCTTTGGGGTCGCGGGGGGCGCTTGTGCCTATCTCAGCTACAATCGGGCGGAAGGTGGTTTACACCCTGGATAAGTCGCCACCTCATCCAAGGTTTAACACAGATAGACAACATGTCTATTCGTCGTTCTGCTTCGTGTCTGTTATGTTTTTGGACATTACTACTTGCCGTAGTTTTGAAGCAATGCATGATGGGAATCTGGATGTTGTGTGTCAGTGTATTAACATGCCGGCTGGAATAAACACACTGCGAAATAGCTCCGTGCCTGCCTACTTTATGGGTTATATATAATAGTCTCCTTTTCAGGTGAGAGAGGACGCTAAAGGCAGTGCCTTTAAGGCACGCCCCCAATATTGTTGCTCGGGTGAAAATCGGTAGAAATTCGGGAGAATGGTTGCCCTGTGAGATTTTCGGGAGGTGCACTGAAATTCGGGAGTCTCCCGGGAAAATCGGGAGGGTTGGCAAGTATGCCCTAAGACAGACCTGGGCATTTTGCGGCCCGCGGGCCACATCCGACCCTTTGTGCATCCCTGTCCGGCCCACGTGAGGCCAATCATAAATGACAAAATACATTTTAAAAAGTATCTATGTCGAGTGTGCATTACAACTGTGCTACTTTTGTTTTGAGAAGCGTTATTTGTATTGCTTCCGTGTGGACGTAGGCACGTGCGTGATTGTGAGTGAATGTGAACAGCGGCAATCACAAATTCCATCCATCCTTCCATCCATTTTCTACCGCTTATTCCCTATGGGGTCATGGGGGGCGCTGGTGCCTATCTCAGCTACAATCGGGCGGAAGGCGTGGTACACCCTAGACAAGTCGCCACCTCATCGCAGCCGGAGTACCCGGAGGGAACCCACACATTCACGGGAAGGACATGCAAACTCCACAAAGAAAGATCCCAAGCCCGGGATTGAACCCTGACTACACAGGACCTTCGCATTGAGAGGCAGACGCACTAGCCCCTCTGCCACCGTGAAGCCGAGTTTTTGAAACATAACTCCAAAAATACATGCAAAATGTCTAATAATGCCTGAAGAAATGTATTTTTGTGAGTTTTACTGGAAAAAAACATTGGGTAAGGTTCGCCGAAACAAAAATTATTCTTTTTTACTCAATTTGACGGTATAACTGCCATACTATGTATGAAACTTATAGAAACATAACTCCAAAAGCAAACATGCATTATTTCTAAAAAAATACCTGTAATATTGCATCTGTGTGAGTTTCTGTAGAGTCAGTTGTTTTTGTAAGGTTTGCATTTAATAAAAAAAAAAAGGTTTTACTCACTATGACAGTATACTGCTACACTCAAAATGACAGTTATTTAAGCTTAACTCCCGAACCAAACATGCAAAATGGATAATAATTCCTGAATGAATGTATCTTTGTGGTTTCAATGGAAACAAATATTTTATAATGTTTGGAAGAACAGAAATTAGTATATTTACTCAATATAACAGTAAAACTGTCATACTAAATCTGAAAGTTTTATAAACATAACTCCAAAACCAAACATGCATAATGTCTAAAAAATGCCTTTAATATTGTTCTATATGAGTTTTAGAATCAGTGGTTTTTGTAAGGTTTGTAAGTACAAAAATGAGGTTTTACTCACTCTTGCAGTATACTGCTACACTCAATGTGACAGTTATTTAAACATAACTCCTAAACAACACATGCAAAATGGCTAAATAATAGCTGGTAGAAATGTATCTTTGTGAGTTTTACTACAAAAAATATATTTTATATGGTTTGTAAAGATACAAGTTATTTTTTGTTTTTACTCAATATCACAATATAACTGTCATACTAAGTATGAAACTTGTATAAACAAGCATTATGTCTAAAAATGCCTGTAATATTGTATATGTGTGAGTTTTTGCAGAATCAGTTTGTGGTGGGCGTGGCCTGCGCGCATGCAGGGAAGTGGGGTGTGGCAGGGCCGGCCTCGAGTTTGGCGACAGGTGATTTGATGACACAGCTGAAAGTGTTTGTCTAATCACCTGTCGCTCTGTAAAAGGCAGCAGTCGGGAGGCGGTGGGAGAGAGAGGAGGACATATCTTGGCTGGAAAACAGAAAGACTTTGGGCGGAATTCCGGCGACAGACGAGGAGAGACGCGGAACTACCAAACATTTGGAGTGAATTTGGCGGCGGCGAGAGTATCTAAATCTGTTTTGGCGGTTGAGCATAAGCTGTTTTGTGACTGGATCGAGATGGAAGGGGATAGTGACGGGATGTATGAGGATAGTATGGAAATGGATAGGACTAGAGGGGAGAGAGGAAAGAAGGGGAGAGGAGGGAGTGAAGGAAAGGCGAGTACTAAAAGAGTGCATGAAGACGATGAAGAGGTTGATAAGAGGAAAAGGGTTATGATGGATGAATATAAGATAATTTATACATTTAAATCAAACCAAGATATGAATGACATTAGTTTGATGACTCTGGTTAAGGGATTAAAGAAGGACATTGGAGAGGTGGAGATAGCGAAGGTGCTCAGGGACGGACGGCTGTTGATTAAATGCAAAAATGGAGAGCAAAAGAACAAAGCAATGCGATTGCAAAAACTGTGCAACAAAATAATAAAGGAAAAAATCGAAGTGGGAGAACGGAAGGGGGCAAGAGGAGTCGTGACAGGAATCCCAAGAGGAGAAAATTTAGATGATCTGAAAAGAGAAATAAAAGGAGGAACTGTCACTACGATGAAAAGATTTATGGCATTTAGGAACGGTGAAAAGACTGAGAGCGAATCCGTGCTAGTGCAATTTGCAGAGGAGGTCCTACCAGAGAGAATCATGATTGGGTATCTAAGCTTCTATGTTAGAGCTTACGTGCCACCCCCAGTACGTTGTTTCAAGTGCCAACGCTATGGGCACATAGCTAGTGTGTGTAATGCTAAAATGAGATGTGGAAGGTGTGGAGGGGAGCATGAATATGGACAATGTGGAGAAAATGAACAGGTCAAGTGTTGTAATTGTGGCGGGAATCACACAGCAGCGTATGGGGGCTGCATCATAAGAAAACAGGCAACAGAAGTACAGCAAATCAGAGTTGAACGAAATATTACTTATGCAGAGGCAGTTAAAATAAGAAATCAAGAAAGTGCAGAACAGGACAGAAGTGAAAATAGTTCAAGAAATAAAAAACAAGAGGCAGCAAATACAGGAATTTCCATGGATAAACTAGTTGTATTCCTGGCTTATGTAATAAATTGTACAGAACAGGCTAGAAACAAGACTGAGAAAATCAAAATAATTGTCAAAGCAGCAGCAAAGTTTTTAAATTTAAAAGAATTATCCTGGGAACAGGTGCAAGGTGAGCTACAGAGAGTAGACGAGACCGAGTCATGTTACCACAATCCAACGCCATGTTAATTGTTCAGTGGAATGCCAGAAGTCTGATAGCAAACGGACAGGAATTAAAGGGATATATTAATAATATGAAAAATAAACCACATATAATATGTATTCAAGAAACATGGCTGAAGCCAAAATTAAACTTTATAATAAAAGGATATATAACGATACGTAAAGATAGGAATGATGGGCAAGGAGGAGGATGTGCCATATTTATTAAGGAAGATATGCATTATTCAATATTAAAAGTAAAACAAGAACTAGAGATAGTAGGAGTAGAAGTATGGAATAATAAAGAAAGATACAAAGTACTAAACTTCTATAATCCATGCAAGAAATTAGAAATTCACCAACTAGAAACAATAATGGAGCACTGGAGTGGCAATATTATTTGGTGTGGTGACTTTAATGCACATAGCACAATGTGGGGTGAAAGGGATGACTGGAATGGGGATACATTGGAAGCACTTTTGGAGGAAAAAGAACTGGTGTGTGTGAATGATGGGTCGGGAACAAGGTTAGATGTCGTCACGGGTAAAGAAACAGCAATAGATTTAACACTAGTGTCACAAGGGTTAGCAGGAAAGGTGGAGTGGGAAGTAAATAAATACAGCACAATGGGAAGTGATCACTATCCAATCGTCATTCACATAAACATAAATCATAGGACAGAAAGCACTAGGATAGAAGGAAGATGGAAGTATAATCATGGTGACTGGGAGAAATTTAGGGAAATTACCGACATAACTTTAAAGGAAGTAGATATAAATCAAGATATTGAACAATTAAATACATATATTACAAAGTGCATAATAGAAGCAGCCGAACAGAGCATACCAAGGAATAGTATAGGGAGAAGAAGGAAGATAGTGCCGTGGTGGACACAAGAGTGCACAGATGCAATACAAGAACGGAATAGAGCATTTAGAATATTGAGAAGAACACATAATTTCCAAGACATGATCCAGTATAAAAGGCATCAAGCTAGAGTAAGGTATGTTATTAAAAAAACAAGAAAACACCATTGGAGAACTTTTTGTGAAACACTAAATAGAACTACTCCTTTAAGCCAGGTGTGGGGAATGATCAAGAGAATGTCAGGGCTCAGAAAAGAACATAAAAATCATGTGATGAAAGATGGAATGCGGAGTGTGGTAGGAAATAAAGAAAAAGCAGAACTTTTAGCAAAAACCTTTGTTAAAGTGCACAGTAATGATAATTTGAAACATGTAGAAAAACAAAAGAGAGAAGAAACAATTAGTGTAAATATTGAGGAAATGAAGGAAGACAACGATAATAGTTTTATCAACACTGTGGATATGACATTTTCTTTGGATGAAATGGTTCGAATTTTAAAAAAAGTTAAAAATACGACGGCAGGGAAAGACCTGGTGAGTTATCAAATGATCAAAAATTTAGGTAGCATCGGCAAAGAAGTGGTCTTGAAATTATATAATAGGATATATGAAGAAGGAAAATTACCAGATGAGTGGAAAACAGCTGTAATAATTCCAATATGCAAGCCAGGGAAAGATCCGGAAGAGGCAGGAAATTATAGGCCGATTGCATTGACCTCAAATTTGGGCAAAGTAATGGAAAAAATGATTAATGAAAGATTAATATATTATTTAGAGTCAAAAGAAATTATAAAAAACTACCAAAGTGGTTTTCGCAAAGCAAGAAGCACAAATGACCCAGCAGTGCAGCTGGAAGAGGAAATTAGAAAGGGACAAATAAATAAAGAAAGTATAATTGCGGTATTTTTTGACATAGAGAAAGCGTATGATATGTTGTGGAAACAGGGGTTGCTGATGAAACTAAATAGGATTGGGATTAGAGGAAGAATGTACAGATGGATAAAAGACTTTTTAACAAGTAGAACATTATTAGTAAAGATAGAAAATGAATATAGTAGAGAATACAAAGTGGAAAATGGGACCCCACAAGGGAGTATAATAAGTCCAGTACTATTTTCCATCATGATAAATGAAGTTTTTAGTGAAGTGGAAGGGTTAGTGGAGGTGGCATTGTTTGCTGATGATGGAGTGATGTGGAAGAGAGGTAGAAATACAAATTATATAGAAAAGAAGATTCAAAAAGCGGTAAATAATGTTCAAGACTGGGGGACGGCTTGGGGTTTAAGATTCTCTGTTGGAAAGACAAAAGTCATACATTTTACGAAGAGGAAAATACAAAACAAGCTCCAAATAAAACTCTATGGAGAAAACATAGAAGAGGTACAAGTTTTTAAATATTTAGGAATATGGTTTGATAAAAATATTAACTGGTCAACCCACATCAGCAAGATAATGGAGAAAAGTAAAAAGGTGTTAAATATAATGAGGGCTTTGAGGGGTAAAGATTGGGGGGCTGATAGGTTAACATTGAAAACAATATATATCACTTTAATTCGGTCTGTTATCGACTACGGATGCATTATTTATCGATCTGCTTCAAAAACTCTACTTGAGAAAATAGACCGGATCCAGTCGCAGGCGTTAAGATTATGTTGTGGAGCTACTAAATCTACTCCAGTGGCAGCATTACAAGTAGAAATGAATGAAAAACCTTTGGACATGAGGAGAGATCAACTCTCAGCAGTTTATTGGGCAAACTTAAAAGGATCCAAGCAAGGACATCCAACCCGTCAAGTGCTAATAAATTGCCAAGAAAAAGGGAAGAAAAAAATGAATAGTTTTGGGTGGATAATAGGAGATATATGTAAAAAAACACAAATTGACAATATTAAAGTGAGCCCTACAGTACCAATTCCTGCAATACCACCATGGATGTATGAAAACCCAAAGGTAGACATGCAGTTACTGAAGAATAGACATTTAAATAGTTACCAAATAGAACAACGGATTGAGGAAATGTTTTTTGATAATATTATGATATACACAGATGCATCAAAAACTATAAATAGTAAAGTAGGAGCTGCTGCAGTTATCCCACAGAGAAATATAGTGTTGAATAAAAGAATTAGTGATAAACTATCTGTTTTTACGGGGGAATTGGTAGCAATTTATATGGCAGTTAACTGGATAGAGGAAAACAAAGCTAGGAAAGTAGTCGTGTGCTCGGACTCCAGCAGTGCATTGACGAGCATAAAAAACATAACATCAGAAACAAGACTAGATATAGTTTATGAAATAGTTCAGGCAATCTACAGAATAAATAAAGTGGGAGGTGTGGTAACATTTCTCTGGGTTCCTGCTCATGTAGGAGTTGAGGGAAATGAGTTAGCTGATAGATACGCAAAACAAGCAACCACTAAAACAGAAGTAAACATGGAGATTAAGCACAGTAAAGAAGAAGTGAAGAGCATAATTAAGATAGAACACAATAAAAAGTGGCAGGATAATTGGAATAAGGAAACAAAAGGTAGAGAGTTTTACAAAGTCCAGAGGAAAGTAGGTGTAATGAGAGGAGGGGGTAGAAATAGGAAGGAAGAAGACATTATGACTAGAATGAGATTAGGGCATACATATCTAAATAGTTCACTAAAATTGATAGGCAAACATACTACAGGGCTGTGTGATTTTTGCCACCAGATAGAAAATGTTGACCATGTCTTAATACAATGTAGGAAATATAATAGAGAAAGAGAAATACTGGAAAATAAGTTAGCAAAAGAAAATATTAGGTTAGAAGTGGGAGATATATTAGGATTGCATTCAGAAAACATAGGATATAAAGCAATATACACATATTTAAAAAACACTGGGTTAAGTAAAAGAATACAGAGTAGGGATCCACCTCGGTCCACACTCCATTACAGTAGGTGGCGGTAATGCACACCAGAAGGTTGCTTGCCAACCGCCATAAAAACAAAAGAAGAAGAAGAAGAAGACTTTGGGCTAAAGGAGAGACAAATTGCAGGAAAGCATTAAGATTTATTGAAAAGTAAAATATTGTTGAACCTGAAGAACCCTGTCATGTCTAGACCTGGTGGTCCAGAGAATCCGGAAGCAATAGTCTTCCACAACTTGGCACTCAATCTGGCAGGACCACCGGAGGCAGGGGTAGACAACCCCCCCCGGCAAATTTTACGAGTGTGCTCGTCGAGGTGGCAGCAAACAGCCGCCAACAGTGCCAAGTCCTGCGGGCGTTGGCGGACCAGATGGGCAGGGCACGGCCAGGGCTAACGGCCGTCGCCATGCACCGCATGGGGGATGAAGAGGACCCTCATGCCTTCCAGGACATTTTTTCGGCCACGGCGAGAGCATGCGTGTGGCCGGAGGAAGAGTGGGGCGTGCGGCTCTTGCCGCTCCTGATGGGGGAGGCGCAGCGTGCGGCGCTCAGCCTGCCGGCGGCATCCAGGGTGCGTTTCACTGACCTGAGGAGGGCGGTGCTGGAACAGACGGGAGGCACCGCTGCAGAATACCGACGCCGGCTACGGTTCATGCGTCTGTGGATGGAGGACCGGCCATTCGCCTTTTCCCAGCGGCTCCAAGAGGCAGCGACCCGCTGGTTGCAGCCAGGAGAGGGAGAGGGCCAACTGCTGGACCAGATCATCCGGGAGCAGCTCCTGGAAGCGATTCCTAAGAAGACGGCTGACTGGTTCCGGTACCACCGGCCACATAACCTGGCAGCTGCGGTGACCCTCGCTGAGGATCACCTGGCTCGGCATTGGTGCAGGTTGGCCGAGGGGCAACCTGCACCAATGCCGCACGGATGGAGCACACGACATGAAAAGGAGAGCGCGCTGCACATTCCCCGCCTTAAATCGCATGATTCCCCGTCTGTTCTTTCCCCGCAGGTCCTGACGGCTGTCCCCAGAACATCTCCCACGCAGACGGCCCCTCAAACGCTTGGGCAGGCGTGCTGGAGGGACCTCAGCAGGTGGAGGTGGGGCACGTGGCCGCGGTGGCCGGCCCTTCAGTGCCCTCCCCCGACCCGGGTGAGACGTACGGTATCAAGGTAATGATACAAGGGAGTACATAACAGGCGATGGTGGATTCGGGCTGCGGGCAGACCATGATCCACAAGAACCTTGTTCGACCCGGGGCTTTGAGGCATGCAACACGGCTAAAAATCAAGTGTGTTCATGGGGATGTGCACGAGTATCCTATGGTGCCAGTTGAAATTTGGTATGAGGGCCAGAAGCATAGGGTTGAGGTAGCTGTAAGTACGCACCTCTCGCACCCTGTAATTTTGGGCACAAATTGGCCGGGGTTTAGTCATTTACTGACATAATGCTTAGGGGTGCATTCACGGACCGTAGGAGAGGGGAGTATCTGCGCAGTTCTCAGTGGCGAGGCGGGCCATCCGACACTGACGAGCGGGAACCGGCGGGAGCTTCGCGGGAAACCTCCCCGCACCCCAATTGGCATCCTACGGAGGATTTTCCCCACGAGCAGTCTCGAGACGAAACTTTGCGTGCGGCCTGGGACAAAGTAGATTACATCGACGGTCAGCCGATGCGCCCGGGAACAGCGCGGGTATTCCCTCACTGCTCCATTATGATGCGGGAGGTACACTGGCTTTACGCCTTTCGAGCTGTCATATGGCAGGAAACCACGCGGAGCGTTGGACGTAATTAAAGAAAGTTGGAGGTGGGTCCAAGCTCCAGCAAAAATTAAGTGCAGTACGTTATGGATATGCGAGCCAAACTCCACATTGTGGCGCACTTGTCACGTGAGAATTTGCTCCGTGCCCAGGAACGACAACAGCGCACGTATAACAAGGGAACCAAGCTAAGAAAATTGTGAATTAAATATCACGGTTTGGCGCGTACGCCACGCCTCGGGTCGACGAGCTCCTGGATCAGCTGGGCACCGCTCGTTTTTTCACGACACTGGATTTGACCAAGGGCTACTGGCAGATTCCCTTGTCACCAAAGTCCAAGGAAAAAACGGCCTTTTCCACTCCGGAAGGTTTGTATCAATTTGTCACACTTCCGTTTGGCTTGTTCGGTGCGCCTGCCACGTTCCAGCGCCTCATGGACTGGGTGCTGCGACCCCACGCTGCATACGCGACCACCTACCTGGATGATGTCATCATCCAGAGTAGCGGCTGGGAACAACACATGCAGCGGGTGGGGGCAGTGCTTGAGTCCGCCAACCCGGCGAAGTGTGCGGTTGGCCGGAGGAAAGTACAGTATTTGGGGTACCACTTTGGAGGAGGGTAGGTAGATAAAACAGCGGCAATTGCGGCCTGCCCAAACCCTAAGACAAAAAAAGAGGTGAGGCAGTTTTTGGGTGTGGCGTGTTACTACTGGAGGTTTATCCCTCCGTTTGCGGACCTGACCAGCCCAATAACTGACCTCACCCGAAAGGGTGCCCCGGATCTGGTCCAGTGGACGGAGCAGTGCCAGCAGGCATTTGAGAGGGTTAAGAAGGCCCTCTGCGAGGAGCCGGTCCTACACATGCCTGATTTTTCCCTCCCGTTTTGTCTGCAGGCTGACGCGTCTGGGAGCTGTTTTGTCCCAGTAGGTGGAGGGCGTCAACCGTCCCATCCTCTACATCAGCCGTAAACTGTCTGAAAGGGAGGCCAGGTACAGCACAGTGGAGAGGGAGTGCCTCGCCATCAGGTGGGCGGTCGGGGACCTCCGATACTACCTCCTGGGGCGCTCAGTCAGCTTCTGCTCGGACCACAAACCCCTCCAGTGGTTCCACCGCATGAAGGATGCCAACGCGCGGATCACCCGTTGGTATCTAGCCTTGCAACCCTACAACTTCAGAGTGATCCACAAAACGGGTGCACAGATGGCCGTGGGCAATTTCGTGTCCTACTCCCTCCCCGGGGTGGGGGGTAGTAAGCGCGGCCGGACGGCGTCCCGGCCTGAGTCTGGCGGTGGAGGTATATGGTGGGCGTGGCCTGCGCACCTGCAGGGAAGCGGGGTGTGGCAGGGAAGGCCTCGAGGTTGGCGACAGGTGATTGGATGACACAGCTGAAAGTGTTTGTCGCTCTGTAAAAGGAAGCAGTCGGGAGGCAGCGGGAGAGAGCGACAGACATATATTTAGGCTGGAAAACAGAAAGACTTTGGGCTAAAGGAGAAACAAATTGCTGGAAAGCATTAAGATTTATTGAAAAATAAAACATTGTTGAACCTGAAGAAGTTTGTCAGAGAACCCGGAAGCAATAGTCTTCCACAGTTTTTTTTGTAAGGTTTGCATATACAAAAATTATGTTTTACTCACTGTACTACAACACTCAATATGACAGTTTTTTAAACCTAACTCCTAAACCACACATGAAAAATGCATGGATAAATGTATCTATGTGAGTTTTAATGGAAACAAATATTTTGTAATGTTTGCAAGGCCAAGTGTGTAAATCCATCCATCCATCCATTTCTACCGCTTATTCCCTTTGGGGTCGCGTGGTGGCGCTGGTGCCTATCTCAGCTTCAATCGGGCGGAAGGTGGTGTACACCCTGGACAAGTCGCCACTTCATCGCAGGGCCAACACAGATAGACAGACAACATTCACACTCACATTCACACACTAGGGCCAATTTAGTGTTGCCTGTCAACCTATCCCCAGGTGCATGTCTTTGGAAGTGGGAGGAAGCCGGAGTACCTTGAGGGAACCCACGCATTCACGGGGAGGACATGCAAACTCCAAACAGAAAGACTACTCAGGACTCACTACTCAGGACCTTCGTATTGTGAAGCAGACGCACTAACTAACCCCTCTCCCATCATGAAGCCTAGTGTGTGAATGTGAGTGTGAATGTTGTCTGTACCCGAATAAACGGTAGAAAATGGATGGATGGTTAGTTTTTTTTACTCAATATGATAGCATTAGTGTCACACTAAATCTGAAAGTTATATAAACATAGTTAAGAGGCCACAGGGAAGACCCAGGACACGTCGGGAAGACTATCTCTCCCGGCTGGCCTGGGAACGCCTCGGAATCCCCGGGGAGGAGACGGACAAAGTGGCAGGGAAGTCTGGGCTTCCCTGCTTAGGCTGCTGCCCCCGCAACCCGACCTCGGGTAAGCGAAAAAGATGGATGGATGGATGTAAGGACACAATACGACAGTAAAACTGTCATACTAAATCTGAAAGATATATAAACATAACCCCAAAACCAAACATGCATTATGTTTAAAAATGCCTGTAAGGTTGTATTTTTTTTTTTAGTTTTACTAGAATTAGTTGATTTTGCAAGGTTTGCATTTAAAGCAATTAGGTTTTACTCACTATGACAGGACACTGCCACACTCAATAAGTTATTTAACTCGTAAACCACGCATGCAAAATGGCTGATAATGCCTGTATAATTATATTCATGCGATTTTAATGGAAACAAATTGTGAACGACACCAGCCATCACAGCGTGGGTTGCATGGACCATTTAGGTAGGACATCACAAAGAGCCGGTTTGACTTTTTTTTTTTTTTTTTTTAAATAAAGCTTCTGAGTCAATATCGATCGCGCCGCTTTCCAGCGCCTCTTCCTCTGCTACTCGTCTCGGCTGGCTTTTCGGCTGCCGGTGACGTCGTTTTCCCCTGGTGCTCATTGTTCGTTCGTGTTGTTCTCTCTCTCTCTCTCTCTCTCTCTCTCTCTCTCTCTCTCTCTCTCTCTCTCTCTCTCTCTCTCTCTCTCTCTCTCTCTCTCTCTCTCTCTCTCTCTCTCTCTCTCTCTCTCTCTCTCTCTCTCTCTCTCTCTCTCTCTCTCTCTCTCTCTCTCTCTCTCTCTCTCTCTCATTCCACTCGCTATTAGCTCACTGTGTTAAACAATATTTTAAGAACATTTTCCATCATCCAGGATTTATCCTTCAAGTCTTCATCCCAACATGCCAAACATATTCTGTGAGAAACATTTCAACTTCTGTTTAGTAGCTGGTTTTGTCAGAATATCAGCAACCATTTGTTCTGTAGGACAATATTCCAGTATTACCCTACCAGTAGCAACAATGTCTCTTATGAAGTGGTATTTCACATCAATGTGTTTGCATCTTTGTCTGTTAACAGGATTTTTAGTGAGTGCAATCGTACCCTGATTGTCTTCGTACACTTTTGTTTTAACATATTGATAGTTATCAAGTCCTTTTAGTAGCTGTTCAATGTAAAGACACTCCTGTATAGCTGAAGCTAAAGAAATGTAATCTGCTTCACAAGTAGAAAGAGCTACTGTTGGTTGTTTTCTTGTCTTCCATGAAATGAATGAACTGTCTCCACACAAAGTTGCACAATAGCCTGATGTGCTACGTCTGTCTGTTTCATTTGATGCCCAACTTGCATCACAGTAAACTGTCGGACCGAGTCTTTCAGTTACATTCTTCTTGAAGTTAAGTCCTTGTTCTGATGTACCTTTTAGGTATCTGAATACATGTTTCACTGTATTCCAATGTTCCATAGTAGGTTCATTAAAGTGTTGAGATAGTTTACTCACAACAAAGCTTATGTCAGGTCGAGTGCATGTTGATAAGTAAATTAAACTTCCCACTGCTTCTCTGTACTGTCTTGGTTGTTTCAACTTTTCAACATTTTCTGCATAATCAAGTTTTGGTTCACAAGGAGTTTCTCTTGGTTTACAATTTTCCATATCAAACCTTTGTAAAACCTTTTTCAGATATCTGTCTTGTGACATTTTGACTAGTCCATGTGTTTGTTCAAAGTCTATTCCTAAGAAATGTTTTAGGGTTCCCAAATCCTTCATTTTGAATCTCTGAGTTAACATTCTTTTTACATCCTGCATTGATTTTTCACTTGAGGTAGCTAAAATAAGGTAATCTACCCAAATAATAAGAATTACCTTTTGACCATATTTTTCTCTTGTATATACACAATGATCTGCATCATTTTGCACAAAGTCATTTTCACATAAATGAGTGTGTAGCACTGTATTCCAGTTTCTGCCCGACTGTTTGAGTCCATACAATGATTTGTTTAGTTTACATACCAGTTTTTCACCAGTGTTAGAGTTTTTTTAGAGTTTTTCTCGTAACCTTGTGGTTGTTCTAAATAGATTTCGTAGTCGATGGGTGCGTGTAGATACGCGGTCTTCACGTCCCATCTGATGTAAGATTATGTCCTCCTGTGCCGCCTTCTGCATGAGAATTCTTACACTTAACATGTCAGCTGTCGGTGAAAACGTCTCGTCGTAATCAGTTCCTGCTCTCTGGTCGTATCCTTTAGCAACAAATCTTGCCTTAAATTTATTAGATCTATCTATGTCTGTTTTGAGTGCATAAACCCACTTAGCTTTTAAAGCTCGCTTACCTGGTGGTAAGTCAGTCAACTGGAATGTGTCATTTTCCACTAGTGACTTCATCTCCTCATTCATGGCGTTTTTCCAGTGCATTGACTCGGATGATACACGGCTTCTTGATAAGTTTCTGGAATGTCACAAACTGCTCGATAACAGAAATCAACGCATGTTTGTAATCTGTCCAATGAATCATCAGTCTCATAATCTTGTAAATAAGATGGCTTTTGTTTTACTCTGAATGATTCTTTCTGATTTCTGTTTCGGCATTTTCGCTGATTGTTCCACATCTTCCTGCTCATTTAAATCCTCAGTTTTGTTTTCAGGTTGAACTCTGTCCTCATCCTTCTGGTCACTGTCACAGACTGCATTGTCTCTGTTTCAATGTCATGTCTTGCGTATGGCTCTAAAGTTTGTGTCTCTCTCTCTACACTTGTTTTGGTTGCGAATTTCACCAATCTGATCTTTTGGACTTTTTCCATTTCTGGATAATATACAAGGAATGCTGGGCTGTTTTTATCATATCCTATGAAAATGCCCTGTTCACTTTTGGAGTCTAGTTTTCCTTTTCTTGTTTGTAACTAAAACATGTAGACCCAAATTTTTGCATTTGTGACACATTTGGTACTTTTCCTGAAAGTAACTCATATGCTGTTTTCTTTATCCGTCTATTGTAACACCTGTTCCTAACATGAGCTGCTGTTTGAATGGCATAGTTCCACAAATAGTTTGGTAGTTTGCTTTCTATCAGTAAGCATCTAGCCATGTCAAACAGTGTTCGCCATCCTCTCTCTGCTGTGCCATTTTGGTGTGGCGAATAAGGCGCTGACGTCTCATGTCTTATTTTGTTCTTTGTTAGTAACATTTGGAACTCTCTGTTTGTAAACTCAGTGCCGTTGTCTGAACGTATACACTTTACATCTCCAAAGGGTGCTACATCTGCTAAGAACTTTTCTGTTGCAGTAACTGTATCACTTTTTGACTTAAGGAAATATACTAATACAGCACCTGAATAGTCATCTGTGAAACATTGTGCGTATTAGTGTCCTTCTATGCTCTCAGTTTTCATTGGTCCTGCTAGGTCTGTATGGATTAACTCCAGGGGTTTATTTGCTTTAGCATCTAGCTCCCTATTTCTCGTTTGGGTAAACTTGCCTTTTGTACATATGTCACACATCTGATCCGGCTTAACATTTCCCTTAATTACCATACCTTTGACCACAGTTTGGAGTTTGATTACATCGTCATAGTTGCAGTGTCCTAGAATCTCGTGCCATGTTTGTACGTCATGACAAACTTTACACTGATCTTCATTCGCATCAACAGTTGGTAGATAATACAGCTTCTCATGTTCGTGTATTTTAAATCTGTTACCATCTTTAGTGATCATGTGGCTCTGTCCTTTCTTGAAAGTTATGGTTGCTCCTCCGTCGGCTGCTCTCGCCACTGAAAAGATGTTGTGGGGATAGGAGGGCATGTACAGAGCGTTTTGTAGTTGTGCCCTGTGCTGTCGTCCATTGCTATCCATTAGATGTATCGTAGCTGTTCCTCTTCCTTGGGCCATTCCACTGCATCTTGTCCCATCAGCTAGTTCCACTGAATGAGTCTCTGGCTGAAAAGTGTTGTCAAAGCTTGTAAAGTTATTCACATCATTTACAATGTGGGATGTCGCTCCTGCATCCACCATAATGCCTTTCATCTTTATTTTGGTTGCTGACTCACTTTCTTCTTGTGCTGCTTTGAAGAGGTAATCACTGGAATGTTCATCAGTAACCTTTTTGACATTGTCTCGTTTATCTTTCTTTTTGCATATGGTTTCTTGGTGTGTGTTGCTCTTACAAAAGTTGCACCACACTTTTCGGATACAATTTCTTGCTCTGTGTCCTTTTAATCCACATTTGAAACATGTCAGATCTTCATCTCCACTTCTACTTTGAGTGCTGCTGGTGTACGTCTTCTGGATATTTCTATCCTGTTTTGTGAACATTTTCATCACATTGTCTGTTGGCTCAGCAGTACTAATTTTCTCTGACTCTTCGTAAATACGTAATCTCCTTTTGAAATCTGTAAATGTCACATTGTCTTCGTTTTGTGTTACATGTACAGCTAATGGCTTGTAAGCGTCAGGAAGTCCTCCAAGAATCATGGCTATGATCAGACTATCACTGAGAGTCTCACCGGCATCACGAAGTGCTGTAATCAGGTTTTCTGCTCTGATAATGTAGTCCGTAGTCGACTCTCTATCTACTTTCCGTAGTTTTGTCAAGGACGTGTACAGGTTGATTATTCGTGGCTTGCTTTTTCCTGAATAGTGCTCCCTCAGCATTTTCAGTGCTTTCCTTCCATCGTATGTAGCATCATGTCTAATTAAAGACAGGCTTTTATCATCGATCAACCTTATGAGCTCTGCATAGCAGTCTGGATTCTTTATTCTGTCCGCTGCTGCTTGCTCTTCTCCAACTGGTTCATTTAGAACAGTGTCTTTCAACTTTAAAATATGTAAGTGTCCCAAAAACCTTGCTTCCCAAAGGTCATACTTGCTTTCGGATCCATCGAAGTACAGTTGCGGGGATACTGCTCCAGTAGTACGAGTCGCCATTTTTGTTTAAGCTCCGCACTTTAGCACTGTGCTATGCTAATTAGCTCAAACTTTGCCGCGGTTACTTCTTCTTCGAGTGTACACGCTACTTCATTGGCTAAAGTCCCTTTAATGCTCCGTGTAATACTTCACGTTTGCATTACCTTTATCCTTGGTCAAGTAGTTCTCCTCTGTTAGCTCAAGTCCACACCTGCAAACTTCCTTGGCTTCTGTGTCCGTGCGTCGACTCAACGCTACCTTGCCTTGTTTGCTTGAGTTGGTTGGAATCACTGCGGTTCCTGGAATTACTGCGGTTCCTGGGGTTGCTGCAGTTCCTGGCGTTATTTGGGTTGCTGGGCCCATAACCTGTTAAGGTGTTTGAGCTTAACAGAGTTCTTTATGCGTGCACATGAACGACACTTTCAACGAGTCTTGAACATCAACGTCCTCTCACCGAGGAGACTTTTATTCTCTTCTTCTGTTGAACACACAACTGCTTCTGTGTTAAACACTACACAGTTCCAGAGCGCCCTAAAGGGGATAACATGCGCTACAACATCCTACTTCTATAACAGTCACTGAGTAAGAGCGTGGATATATACAATCTTAACAGTGTGTTTCGCACCTGACTTTGATTGTGGTGGCGTTGCTCCAGGCACGCCCCTCCTCCTTGTTACGCTGCATACTCCGCCTCCTGGCCGCCATCTTGAGCCGGGTCAACGTGAGCCCCGCCCTGCCGTCGGCCCGCGGCTCCGTCTCTCCACACAAATATTTTGTAATGTTTGCAAGGACACAAATTCGTTTTTTTACTCAGTATGATAGCAAAACTGAAAGTTATATAAACATAACTCAAAAACCAAACATGCATTATGTCTAAAAATGCCTGTAATATTGTATTGATTTCAGTTTTACTAGAATGAGTTGTTTGTGTAAGGGTTGCAAATACAAATACTATGTTGTACTCACTCTGACAGTATACTGCCACACTCAATATGACAGTTATTTAAACATAACTCCTAAACAACACATGCGAAATGGCTAATAATGCCTGGAGAAATGTATCATTGTGAGTTTTACTACAAAAAATAAATGTTGTAAGGTTTGCAAAAGTACAAGTTATTTTATTTGTTTTACTCAATATGACAGTATAAATGTCATGCTGTGTATGAAACTTATATAAACATAACTCTAAAACCTAACATAAATTATGTCTAAAAAATGCCTTTTACTAGAATCAGTTTTTGTAAGGTTTGCATATCCCAAATTTAGGTTTTACTCACTGTGACAGTATACTGCCTCGCTCAATTTGACAGTCATTAAATTGTATTTATTTATTTATATGTATATATACACATATAGGGAGTAATCTTTTTTTTTTTTTTAAACAGTACACTAATTCCAGAGATTAAAGTCAGGCTTATGGGGCATGACATAATTGACCCAGTTTTCCCAGTATGAGGCAAATTTCTCCAATTTATAATTAATAAAGGCAGTTATCTTCTCCATTTGATATATGTCCATTGTGGTTTCCATCCATTGCTTCTAAATTGGGCTCTCCTGGGATATCCATTTCCTAGTGATGGTCTTTTTACAAGCCACCAGTAGGTTATTCATTAAGTATTTATCTTTCCTCAGCCAATCTTGAGGAGCAAATCCAAAAAACAAAGATTTACTTTCAAGGGGTATTTCTCGTTTAAAAATATCCTGTAAAGCTTGGTGTATCTCTTTCCAATAGTCCTTTATGGTAGAGCAGTCCCAGAAAACATGGTAGTGGTTTGCGTTTGAATTCCCACAATTTCTCCAGCAGGCAGGGGAGTTATCATAGTGAGACTTCTGAGAAGGTGTAATGAAAAATCTGATCAAACTTTTCCAGCCAAACTCCCTCCACTTGGGTGAGCTGGTACAAGTCCATTGATATTTCCATATTATTGTCCATTCTTCCTCCGATATAGTTATCCCCCCTTCCTTCTCCCATTTTGTTTTGATATATGAGGTTGAGTATAATTTCATATTCAACAAACACTTAAACAATCATGAAACAGTTTTATCAATAATTTCTGAATTGTAAGCTTTTGTAAACAATTCAATCAAACATATATTCGTCTTTGTAACGCTTTTCACCTTCATATTAACAAAATGTCGCAACTGCAGATATCGATGAAAATCTTGGTTTTGTAATATATATGTCCTTTTCATAGTTTTTGAAAACTAAGCATTTTTCATTTTCCATTACACTACATAAAGCTGTTATGCCCTTAGATATCCAGTCCTTAAATCTTGAGTCTAATTTATTAGATGCAAACTTTGTATCATAGGCACACCACTTAAGAACTGCAATATTGCTCTTGAGTTTGTGTTCCTTTTATAATCTTTTTCCATACTTTGAGGGTCCATTTCACCCATGGATTATCAATGTTATTTATGTGGGCTTGTAAATTGCTATCTGCCAGGATTGCTTGTATGGGGATGGAGGCCATTTCTTTTTCAATAATTTTCCATTGAGCAACATATGACGGGTTGCACCAGCATATCACTGCTCTCATCTGGGCTGCAAAATAATAATATCAGAGGCAAGGTAAACCCCATCCTCCTTTTTGTCCCATTCATTGAATTGGTTTTGGTTAATCTCTATTGGAAGGTTTTGGAACAGGTATAGCAGTCTTGGCAGTACATTAATTTTAATGGAATCAATTCTAGAACTAAGGCTAAAAAAAAGGAATTAAGTTCCATCTTGCTGTATCATCTTTTATTTTTTATGTATGGGTAGATAATTGTATTCTGATAATTTTGTTAGATCTTTTGACAAATGAATGCCCGCCCAAATATTTAAAAGACTCTGTTTGCCATTTCAGAGGGTAACTACTTCTGATTTCCCCTGGTGGGTTATAATTATATGAGAGTAGATGGGTTTTACTTATATTAATTTTATATCCTGATAATTGACCATACAATTCAAGTGATTGCATTAACATAGGGAGCGAGTATGTTGGGTGTCCAAGGTAGACCAAAATGTCGTTCGCATAGCAGGCCAATTTATACTCTCTTCCTTTAATCCTAATTCCCTTAATGTCTTCGTTTTGTCTGATAGACTGAGCTAATGGTTCCAGATATAATGCAAAGCGTAATGGTGACCGTGCACATCCCTGTCTAGAGCCCCTTTTTAGGGTAAAACTGTTTGATAAGTACTCATTGACTTTAATCCTAGCAGTAGGATTATTATATAATGCCTGTATGGTTTTAATGATTGGATCCTGAAAGCCAAATTTGTATAGAACTCTGTAAAGAAAATTCCAATTGACCGAATCGAAGGCCTTTTCAGCATCCACACTTATAACAACTGCTTCGATGTTTTTTCTTTGTATATGATCCATAATATGTAGTGTCTTTCTTATATTGTCTTGTGTTTGGCGTTGATCTATAAAACCTGTTTGATCATTATGTATTAACATAGGTAAGAAATCTTCTAATCGTTTGGCCATAATACAAGTAAATAGTTTATAATCTACATTGAGAACCTGTAAGATCCACATTCGATTCTATCCTTTCTTCTTTTGGTATAGCTGAAATAATTGCCTCCCTCCAACTAGGTGGCGTTTGAGCCTTTTTTAAGACCCAATTCAATGTGGGGAGTAAAACAGGTATTAATTTATTTTTAAATTCCTTATACCACTCTGCCGTGTAACCGTCTGATCCTGGCGATTTACTTAATTTAAGCCTACTAATGGCAACTTTTAATTCATTTTCAGTTATATCTGCAGACATTGTTTTATTTTGTTTTTCATCTAAAATAGGTAAATTCAGGGAATTCAGGAAGCTGTCGATTTGAGTTATGCTCCTACTAGATACCTCGGAGTATAAAGTTTTATAAAAATGTTCGAAGGCTTCCTGGATTTCATTTGGTTTAGTTTTTATCTCTTTTGTTCTTGGAACCCTGATTTTATGAATTGTGTTTTCCGCTATCTTTTTTTGTTTGTTTCCAGGCCAATATTTTCATAGACTTAGAGCCACTTTCATAGTGTCTCTGTTTCAAAAACATTAGATTTTTTTTATTTCTTGTGTGGCCAAACTAATATTTCTTATTTCCCTTAATGTATCTTTTGCCAAATCTAGTTTGTGTCTTCTTTCTAATTCTTTTAGTCTTTTTTTAAGTCATCTGATTTTTTATTCTCATTTTTTTTTCTTAAATGAAGATACTGCTATAATTTTCCCTCTTAAAACAGCCTTCAATGTGTCCCATAACATGGGAGGCGAAACCTCTCCTGTGTCATTGAACTCTAAGAAGAGACTAATTTCGATTTAATTTGTGTTTTAAAGGGTAGATCATTCAGCAGACTTGAGTTTAATTTCCATGTATTATTTTTTGCCCTCAAATTAAAGTCAATAGTTAGGTATATAGGTGCATGGTCACTTAGATCTATCGTCCCAATTTTACAGGTACATATTTTATCTTTATCCTTACCAAATGTTAGAAAAATAGTCTATTCTTGTATAAAGACTGTGCGGAGCTGAGAAAAAAGTATAGTCCCTTCTGTCTGGGAAAAGGTCTTGCCATATGTCAATTAAGTCTACTTCCTCAAAAAGTGTGTTTACTTTCTTATAAAGGGGTTTAACGTCATGTATTTTTATGCTAGATGAGTCCAAATTTGGCTGTAAATAGATATATAAATCCCCACCACAAATCAAAAAAACCTTTGGTTTCCGTTACCATAAAATTGGTGATTTTTTGGAAGAAGTTAATATCACTCCCAGGTGGTGCATAAACATTCAATAAGGTAATTGGGTTCCCATCTATCTTTCCCTTTACTAAAATAAATCTACCCTCCTTATCACCAATTTCCAGTACTTTTTCAAAATTGACCTTTTTTGAGATGAGGATAGCAACTCCTCTCCTATACTAAAAAAATATATTTTGTAAGGTTTGCAAAGACACATGTTAGTTTTTTTTATTCAATATAACAGTATAACTGTCATACCAAATATGAAAGGTTTATAAACATATCTCCAAAACCGAACGTAAAATCTGTCTAATGAAGCCTGTTATATTGAATTGTTGTGAGTTTTACCAGAATCAGGTAAAACGGTAGGTTGTGAGTTCAAACCCCAGGGGCGCCTCTAGGGATTTTGGGCCCCATGAAAATAATCTTTACAGGGCCCCCAACACATAATTTCATATAAATTCATCATCATTAGGGGCCTCTCTGGGCCTCCCTCCATCATGGGCCCCTAGAATCCGTCTCCTTTTCGGCGCCCCTGCCAAAGACTATATAAAAATGGGACCCATTACCTCCCTGCTTGGCACTTACCATCAAGGGTTGGAATTGGGGGTTAAATCACCATAAGCACGGCACCACTGCTGCCCACTGCTCCCCTCACCTCCCAGGGGGGGATCAAGGGGATGGGTCGAAGGCAAAGGACACATTTTTCCACACCTAGTGTGTGTGTGACAATCATTGGTACTTTAACTTCAACTTAATAATACCTGAAATAATGCATCTTTGGGAATTTTACTCGAAACATATGCTTTTTAAAATTTTGCAAATGGAAAAAGTAGTTTTTTCGCCAATATGACAATAATGTTCTTAGAATCCTGAGATATTGCAGAAAAAGCAATACAAATTTATTCAAACATAACTTCTGAAGAACACATCCAAAATGGATAATAATGCCTAGAGATATTCATCTTTGTTAGTTTTACTAGAAAAAATATATTCTGTAAGGTTTGCAAAGACACACGTTCGTTTTTATTCAATAAAACAGTATAACTTTCATACTAAAGACGAAAGGTTTATTAACATAACTCCAAAACCAAACATAAAATCTGTCTAATAAAGCCTGTAATACTGAATTTTGTGAGTTTTACCAGAATCAGGTATTTTGGAAAGGTTCACAAATACAAAAATTAGGTTTTACTTACTATGACAGTATACGGTCACACTCAATATGACAGTTTTTGAAACATAGCTCCAAAAATACACATGCAAAATGTCTAATAATGCCTGAAGAAATGTATCTTTGTGATTTTTACTGGAAAAAAAAAATTAGTAAAATTTGCAAAAAACAAAAAGTAATGTTTTACTCAATTTGACAGGAATGTACTTACAATCCTAATATTTAGCAAAAAAAGCAATAAAAACATAATTCCTAATCCAAACGTGCAAATTGTCAAAAAAAAATCTGTGGTATTGAATCCTTTTGAGTTTTACTATAAACAGTCATTTTTTAATGGTTTGCAAATACAAAAAATAGGTTTTACTCAATATGACTGTATACTGTAACACTCAATATGACAGTTTTTTTTAAATGTAACTTCTAAAACAGAAAAGAAAAATAGCTAATAATGCCTGAAATATTGCATCTTTGGTAAATTTACTCGAAACATATGCTTTTTTAAATCTTGCAAATGCAAAAAATAGTTTTTTAATCAATATATCAAAAATTTTCATATAATCCTGAGATAATGCGAAAAAAGCAATAAAAATGTATTCAAACATACTTCCAAATTACACATGCAAAATGGCTAGTAAATCCTAGATATATTTATCTTTGTTAGTTGTATTAGTAAAATGATATTTTGTAAGGTATAATTATCATACTAAATATGAAAGTTTTATTAACATAACTCCAAAATCAAACATACAATCTGTCTAATGTAGCCTGTAATATTGAAATTCTGTGAGTTTTACCAGAATCAGGTATTTTGGAAAGGTTCAAAAATGCAGAAATTTGGTTTTACTCACCATGACAGTATACGGTCACACTCAATATGACAGTTTTTGAAACATCCATCCATCCATCCATTTCCTACCGCTTATTCCCTTTTGTGGTCGTGGGGGGCGCTGGCGCCTATCTCAGCTACAATCGGGCGGAAGGCGGGGTACACCCTGGACAAGTCGCCATCTCATCGCAGGGCCAACATAGATAGACAGACAACATTCACACACTAAGGGCCAATTTAGTGTTACCAATCAACCTACCCCCAGGTGCATGTCTTTGGAAGTGGGAGGAACCCGGAGTACCCGGAGGGAACCCACGCATTCACGGGGAGAACATGCAAACTCCTCACAGAAAGATCCCGAGCCTGGATTTGAACCCAGGACTGCAGGAACTTCTTATTGTGTGGCAGGCGCACTAACCCCTCTGCCACCGTGAAGCCAGTTTTTGAAACATAACCCCAAAAAAAAAAAAAAAAAAATTAAACATTTTGCATGGTTTTTTTGGGAGTTTTTGAAACATAACTCCAAAAAAACACATGCAAAATGTCTAATAATGCCTGAAGGAATGTATCTTTGTGAGTTTTACAGGAAAAAAAAATTTGGTAAGGTTTGCAAGAACAAAAAGTATTTTTTTTACCCAATTTGACAGTAATGTACTTAGAATCCTGAGATATTCATACATACAAACGTCCATACATTGGTACCTACGCACCCACATACATACACAAATACATTACATACCTACATACTCCAAGTCCGTCCATCCACGCGCACATTCACGGTACAAACATACACATATTGTACATATAAATTCACTGTACAAACAAACATACACATTCTGTACATATACATTCACTGTACAAACATTCATATACGCATTTTGTTCCTATACAAGTACATAACATACATACACTCATGCACATTATCATGTTTCATCAAACATATATCAACGTTGTTGCCCTAGGGTAAACTGGATAACACAAGGCATATTGACAGAGCTTAACCCATTGTTACTATAACAATCTACAAGATTAATATAGGTTGCTTCTCTCTCTTCCCTTTCATCTTTCGGTATTCCTTCTTTTTTTTTATATATATTTTATTTATTCATTTATTTTTATTATCTTTCTAGCTATCATTATGTATACGTATTGTTGCATTTGAACAACTGTATTGTTGATAATTGAGGTAAACCATTGGTTTTGTTCATGATCAATAGCGCTTTTTCTATTGGTATTTGTATTGCTCCAGTTTTAGTGTAAAAATGCTCATTGTCATTACTATATTATTTATTTCACTAACTGCTTATTTGCTATCACTTTTACGATCATATTTGTACATATTGTTTGTGCTGATGTTGTTCTATTGTTGTTTTTGTTATTGTTGTATTTGCTGTTGTTGTTTTTGTCTCTCTGTCTAATCCCCCTCTTATCCCCACAATTTTCCCCTCTGTCTTCCTTTTTTTCTCTTTCTATCCCCTGCTGCTCCGGCCCGACTGCACCAAATGATAATATAAATACATTTAATAAAGTCAAATTCAAATAAGGCAACAAGAGAAGTATCCTACACTTCTCTTTTGTAAAGTAAATCTGAACAGCCGATATGGGCACCTACATCAACTATATGATTTGCCTGAGAAGCTGGACAGGACAAAAAAAAAAAAAAAAGTTTTATTATAAACAGTTGTTTATCTATGGTTTGCAAATACAAAAATTTGGTTTTACTTAATATGACTGTGTAATGTAACACTCAATATGACACATTTTAAACATAACTTCTACACCACACATGAAAAATGGCTAATAATGCCTGAAATATTGCATCTTTGGGAGTTTCACACGAAACATATGCTTTTTGAAATCTTGCAAATGCAAAAAGTAGATTTTTCCTCAATGGTGCTCTGCTGACCTCGACTGCAGAGCACCATCCTCTGTGCACTTTTTCTCCTTCCTGAGGCGGCGGATGGTGGTCCAGAATTGCTTTGAAGCCGTCCAGAAGTCGTTTTCCATGGCTTCCCCGAACTCCACCCATGTCCGAATTTTTGCCTCCGCGACATAATTTTTGTATTTGCAAACCATAGAAAAACAACTGTTTCTAATTAAACTTACATGGATTCAATATCACAGGCATTTTTAGACATTTTGCACGTTTGGATTAGGAATTATGTTGGAATTCATTTTTATTGCATTTTTCACATTATATCAGGATTCTAAGTACATAACTGTCAAATTGGGTAAAAAAAAAATACTTTTTGTTTTTGCTAACCTTACCAAATGTTTTTTTTTTCCATTAAAACTCACAAAGAAACATTTCTTCAAGCATTACCCCGAAAGGGAATAAGCGGTAGAAAATGGATGGATGGATGGATTATTAGACATTTTGCATGTGTATTTTTGGAGTTATGTTTGAAAAACTGTCATATTGAGTGTGACCTTATACTGTCATAGTGAGTAAAACCTTATTTTTGTAATTGTGAACTGATTCTGGTAAAACTCAATAATACAATATTACAGGCTTTATTAGACAGATTTTATGTCTGGTTTTGGAGTTATGTTTACAAAGCTTTCATATTAAGATGACAGTTATACTGTTATATTGAATAAAAAAACTAACTTGTGTCTCTGCAAACCTTACAACAGTGGTCCCCAACCACCGGGCCGTGGCCCGATTGGTACTGGGCCGCAGAAGAATTAAAAAATATATATATATAAAAAATGTTATTATTATTATGAAATCAACATAAAAAACACAATATACACATACAATTAGTGCACCAACCACAAAAACATCCCTTTTTCATGACAACGGAAAAAAAATAAAAGTTTTTTTTTTTTTACCCAAGTTGACAGTAATGTATTTAGATTCCTGAGATAATGCGAAAAAAGCAATGCAAATGTAATCCAACATAATTCCTAATCCAAAGGTGCAAAATGTCTAAAAAGGCCAGTGATATTGAATCCATGTGAGTTTTATTAGAAACAGTTGTTTTTCTATGGTTTGCTAATACAATAAATAGGTTTTACCAATTTGACTGTATACGGTAACACTCAATATGAAGGTTATTTGAACATAACTTCTAAACCACACATGAAAAATGGCTAATAATGCCTGAAATAATGCAACTTTGGGAGTTTTACTCGAAATATATGCTTTTTAAATCTTGCAAATGCAAAAAGTAGTTTTTTACTCAATATGAAAATAATGTTCTTAGAATCCTGAGATATTGCGAAAAAAGCAATAAAAATGTATTCAAACATAATTTCTAAACAACACATGCAAAATGGCTACTAATGCCTAAATATGTTTATCTTTGTTAGTTGTACTACAAAAAGTATCTTTTGTAAGGTTTGCAAAGACACAAGTTAGTATTTGTATTCAATATAACAGTGTAACTGTCATATTAATATGAAAGGTTTATAAACATAACTCCAAAACCAAACATCAAATCTGTTTAATAAAGCCTGTAGTATTGAATTTTTGTGAGTTTTACCAAAATCAGGTATTTTGGAAAGGTTCACAATTACAAAAATGAGGTTTTACTCACTATGACAGTATACAAACATACAATATGACAGTTTTTGAACTATAACTCCAAAAATACACATGCAAAATATCTAATAATGCCTGAAAAAATTTATCTTTGTGAGTTTTACTGGAAAAAAACATTTGGTACGGTTTACAAAAACAAAAAGTAATTTTTTACCCAATTTGACAGTAATGTACTTAGAATCCTGAGATAATGCGAAAAAAGCAATAAAAATGTATTCCAACATAATTCCTAATGCAAAGGTGCAAAATGTCTCAAAATGCCTGTGACATTGAATCCATGTGAGTTTTACTAGAAAAAGGGGTTTTTCCATGGTTTGCAAATACAAAAAATAGGTTTTACCCAATTTGACTGTATACTGTAACACTCAATATGAAGGTTATTTAAACATAACTTCTAAACCAAACATTAAAAAATAGCTAATAATGCCTGAAACATTGCACCTTTGGGAGTTTTACTCGAAACATATGTTCTTTGGCAGAGTTTTTTTTTTTTTTATTAACTAACAGCAGAGCAGCAAGTGCACATACAAAGTGGGATGAAAATATAAACATTACAACACTGCCATCTTTTGGAAAAACTACTGCATTACAACACTCCCACTTAGTTTTTCAATAACATAAGGTCCCTTTAAATAATATCACAGAGCCGTGCTCTCCTTCACAATATGTCAAATAACAACAACAATTTCTTTTTTGTTTTTTACATTGTTTTCACAAACTTTATTTCACATTTCACACACCTTTTTAACTTGCTTTGATCAGGCAGCGAGCCTGCACTTGTATCTTTCCACTCTTCAATCACTATGATGCTTGACTCTAAACACCCATCTCGATCCTACTGCCTTTCTTTCTCTTGGTAAATTTACCAAGTCCCACGTCTCATTTTCCAGCAGTGACTCGAATTCCAAGTCAGCCGCCTCCTGCCATTCTTTTGCATTAGGACTCACCAATGCTTCTTTCAGTGTGATTGGCTCTGTCACACGACACATATTAGCATGATGATCAACAGTCACTATATCGACAAACTCATCATATCCAAATCTCTTTGGAGCCTTTCTGATTCTGCCACTTGTTCTGACAGTGCTGTCAACTGTGACTTCATCATGTCGTGTTTCATTCTCATCTGCTTGTATGGTTATCTCATTCTCCGAACAGGGTACTTTCATTTCCTGCTTCCAGCTGAAGTTTGATTCATCAAAGATGACATCACGGCGGATTAGAATCCTCCTCTTCTCTTCATCATACAGGAGATATCCCTTGGCATTGTTTGCATATCCCACAAAACATAGCTTCACAGCCTTTTTGTCCAGTTTCCTTCTTTCTTCATCTGGGATATGTGCATAAGCAATACAGCCAAACACCTTCATGTGACTCATGTCAGGTTTCTTTCCACACCATTTCTCATAGGGTGTCTCTTCCTTTAGAACAGCTGTGGGCAGCCTGTTCTCTATGTAAGCTGCAGTGGCTACAGCCTCTGCCCAGAACATTTTTGACAACTTTGCATGTGACAGCATGCTTCTAGCTGCTTCAACTAATGTCCTGTTTTTTCTTTCTGCAACACCATTTTGCTGTGGTGAGGGAGGTACAGTCATTTCATGGTGGATGCCTTGAGACTTAAAATATTCTTGAAACTCCTTTGATGTGTACTCACCACCATTATCTGTCCTCAGCCTGGTGATGCTTAGACCAGACTCATTTGAGAATGTTCTCTCAAATTCCTTGAATTTGCTTAGCACCTCATTTTTCTGTTTCAAGAAGTATACCTTACAGCATCTTGTGTAATCATCAATAAAAGTCACAAAATATTTTGCTCCACCTATAGATTCAGTCTGCATGGGACCACAGACCACACTGTGAATCAGCTGCATCTTGCGTTCGGAACGGATTCCTCCAATCGACTTGAATGGCTTCTTAGCCAACTTGCCTTCCACACATCCTTCACAGAAGGGAATATCTTTTTATGCAGAAATGTTCACTCCGTTCACCAAATCTTTGAGTTCTTTAAGCTTGGTAGTGTGACCAAGGTGCTGGTGCCACAGGCTGGCCGCTACAGAAGCACTGTGACATACAGTTTCACTTCCTTCAATATCCAGCTGATATAGTCCATCAGCTCTTTGTGTTCCCATTCCTTGAAGTGTTCCACTTTTTCCACATATGTAGCAACGAGACTTTCTGAACTTCACTGTATTCCCTTTCTTGGTAGCAGCTCCCACTGAGAATAAATTCCCAGACAGCTTTGGAACATACAGCACATCATACATTGTGACATTTTTTACATCACTTAATTTGAAAGTCATTTTCAGGTTGACATTTCCAATTCCTAGGGCGTCAACTACCCTGCCGTCACCCAGTTTCACAGACTGTGATTTTGTGAACTGCTGGTATTCTTGAATAATGTCTTTATCACACGTCATGTGTTTTGATGCTCCAGAATCAATTAACCACTCAGCCTGTTGTGGTCTGTCACTGTTTGCATCCCTGATCACTAAGGCACTTTCAGAGGAATCATCTTCATCCTCACACATCATGTGCTTAGAGCCTTGTGGATTTTCTTTCGTGGTTTATTATTCAAAGTTGGACATTCGCATTTGATATGGCGTTCTCTACCAAATTTGTAACATCTCCACACAATTTATCTGCTGCTCCCACTGTCTTGGAGCTATTCTGCACATTTACCGGAAATTTTGATGACATGGCGGATGCACCACCTGACGTAGCACCACTGGAATCATTAGCATTCACTTGCTTTGCTCTTCATTTATTAATGCTTGCTGAACAAACTTCAGTGTCAGGTTGTCAATCTTTGTTTTTAGTGCAGTGACAATAGTAGCATAACTTGGTGGCAAGCTACCCAACAATGTTACAATTTGGTCTTCCTCTTCAATTACAGATCCAATAGCTGATAGCTGATCAGTTAGCTCCTTCGTTTGTTTTAAATGCTCAGTTAAAACCTCTCCTTCCGTCATTTCACATCTAAAATATATTTTCTTAAGGAACAGTTTATTAGCCAAAGTATCCCTCTCAAAATGGGCTTTCAGCGCGGTTCACGCCTCTTTGGGAGTTTGACAGTTTGTTATCAGGTATAACTGGGGTGTACTTACATTTAGCACTAACACAGAGAACGCTTTCTCTCTCCATCTTGTGAATTCCACCTGTGCTGCATCTGCGGCTAGCGTCTCCGTCTCCATTAGCATGCCCATTAGTCCTTTAGCCTTTAGCAAGTGTTCCATCAGAAACTTCCATGTTGCCCAGTTCTCTGGTCCGCTCAGTCTGTCAATAAACATCTTATCCTCCATTGTCAGTTCCCACAATACCGTTTATCCTCACACAGAGTCCGTGCACAACAGCTTTTAAGCGACGATCTGGGCGCATAACCTGTTCTTTGGCAGAGTTTTTTTTTTTACTAATTAACAGCAGACGGGTGCCCGGCCTGTGTCTGGCGGTGGAGGCATGTGGAGAGGGGCGTGTTCCGCGCGTCCCCTGCGGGCGGGGTGTGTGCAGGGGCCAGCCATGAAGCAGCCAACAGGTGAGTGGATACCTCAGCTGGAACGAGTGATCTAATCACCTGTTCCCTTTATTAGCAGCGCTGGAGACCATGAAAGAGAGAGAGGCACGAGGACGCAGGAGGACACAGGACAGACGCACAGAGACGAACAAGGGACAGCTGAAAAGCTGGACAGACGGACAATTGTGTAAAGTAAAAGATGTACTAAAGACTGTGTCAAACCTGAGAAGCTGAACAGACGGACAATTGTGTAAAGTAAAAGATGTATTAAATGCTGTGTCAAACCTGTATTCTGAGCTGTGTGATACTGTGGTCAGAAGAAGCCGGGCGAGACGCAGGAAACCTCCACACACAAGTTAGTTTTTTTTTATTCAATATTACAGTATAACTGTCATCTTAATATGAAAGGTTTATAAACATAACTCTAATACCAAACATCAAATCTGTTTAATATAGCCTGAAGTATTTAATTTTTGTGAGTTTTAACAAAATCAGGTATTTTGGAAAGGTTCAAAATGACAAAAATGAGTTTTTATTCAATATGACAGTATAACTGTCATACTAAATATGAAAGGTTTATAAACATAACTCCAAAAATACACATGCAAAATGTCTAATAATGCCTGATGAAATGTATATTTGTGAATTTTACTGGAAAAAAAATATTTGGTAAGGTTTGCAAAAACAAAAAGTAATTTTTTACCCGATTTGACAGTAATGTACTTAGAATCCTGAGATAATGTGAAAAAAGCAATAAACATGTATTCCAACATAATTCCTAATCCAAACGTGCAAAATGTCTAAAAATGCCTTTGATATTGAATCCATTTGAGTTTTACTAGAAACAGTTGTTTTTCTATGGTTTTCAAATACAATAAATAGGTTTTGCCCAATTTGACTGTATACTGTAACACTCAATATGAAGGTTATTTAAACATAACTTCTAAACCACACATGAAAAATGGCTTATAATGCCTGAAATAATGCATCTTTGGGAGTTTTACTCGAAACAAATGCTTTTTAAATCTTGCAAATGCAAAAAGCAGTTTTTTTACTCAATATGACACTAAAGTTCTTAGAATCCTGAGATAATGTGAAAAAAGCAATACAAATGTGTTCAAACATAACTTCTAAACTACACATGAAAAATGGCTAATAATTTCTAGAAATATGTATCTTTGTTGGTTGTACTAGATTCTAGTACAACCAACAAAGATAAATATTCAACAGGCGGACGGCGGTCCATGTCCGGACCCAGCGACGTGTCCGTTCGGACCCAACAAGAATTATAGAAAAAAAAAAATAATAATAATCATAATTATTATAAAAAATATAATAATTGTATTTATCTTTGCGTTATCGCTAGCGCAAGTCAACGTTCTTTGTTGTTTTAGTCAAATATCTCCACGTTTGTTTACACTTCTCCGTGTCTCACTCGCACGTCTGACTCGCACTCTCTCTCTCAGAGAGAGAGAGAGAGAGAGAGAGAGAGAGAGAGAGAGAGAGAGAGAGAGAGAGAGAGAGAGAGAGACGCAGTGAGAGCGAGAGCGCCATTCTGATTGGCTGATTCCGAGGAATGGGTTGTCATCTCTATCACAACGATGCGCTGATAGGCTGTTACCACCTGGGTCATACAGAGTTCGTGCCACAGGCGCATGGAACCTTTCGCTGCATGCACACAGTTGCCTCGTATCTCTACTTCGCTAACTATTCACTCGTCAGTCACTGAATGTGAATCAAATCACAATGGCATGCTCCAAGTTGGCTCAGGCTGGTAAAAGAAAGGTGGACAGAGAAAACCGACGTTTCAAGGAAGAATGGACAGAGCAATATGTTTTCATCCTACCTACTGCAAGTACCAGACCAATGTGTCTAATATGCAACAGTACTGTTGCTCTGGTGAAAAGTGAACATCTGAAACGTCACTATCTAAAAGAGCACCGCAAATTTGAAGAGATATTTCCTCATGATTCAGAGCTGAGAAAAAAAGAAATCACAAGGCTGAAAAAGTCATATGAAACATCAAGCAAGATTTTTGTTAAATCTATGACACAAAGACAAATAGCAACAGAGTGCTCACTCAGAGTGGCATGGATTTTGGGTAAACACAAGAAGCCATTCTCTGATGCAGAAATTATTAAAGAATGCTTGACTGAAGTGTTGGGTGCCATGTTTGAAGGCAAAGAAAAGGAGGAAATGAAAGCTAAAATAAATCAAATCCCACTCTCTGATGCCACAGCTACCAGACGTACTGAAATACTGGCTGGTGATTTGTCCAAGCAGCTTTGTGATGGAATAAAAAACGTGGAGTGCATATCCCTAGCAGTGGATGAGTCCACTGACACCACTGAAAATGCCCAGTTGTTGGTTTTGTGAGGTATTATGATGAGGAAAAGGGGGAGATTATTGAAGATGTTTTGGGCCTGGCAAACCTCAGTGGACAAACAAGGGAAGAAGACATCTATAAAGCAATATCAGAAATGCTGAATGAAAAAGGGATAGATCTGAAGAAAGTTGTGTCCATTGCTACTGATGGAGCGCCAGCCATGTTGGGGAGAGAGAAGGGACTGGTTCCGCGTCTGAGAGAACACCACCCTGGCCTGATATCTTATCACTGCATAATCCACCAGTCTGTTCTTTGTGCAAGTCTTGGAGAAGTGTACTCTGAAATCATGACAACAATGATGAAACTCATAAACTTCTTGAGAGCATCATCTGCACTGCAGCAGCGCTTGCTGCGCACATTAGAGAAGTTAAGTCCCTACCTTTAGTCAAAAGTGATTTATGACCCCCCATAAAACAATGATTTATGACCCTCAAGGTCAAAGGTCAATGATTTATGAGGGGTCAAGTTCAAAGGTTAATGATTTATGAGGGGGTCAAGGTTAAAGGTCAAGGTTAAAGGTCAGGTTCAAATGTCAGGTTCAAATATCAAGGTCAAGTGGGTGTGGCTTACCCGGAAGAGGGTGGAGTTAAGACCTGCGGTGGGAGTGGTTAAACCAGGAAGAGGGTGGAGTTTTAAACAGAAAGAGGGCAGAGTTAAGACCTGCGGTGGGAGTGGTTAAACCAGGAAGAGGGTGGAGTTAAGACCTGACAGGGAACAGAGGAGGGTTCAGTTTTTTTAAGAAAGCAATGTCATCTGAGCAGCATGTGACCATATATTTGATAGTTTAAATGTTTACGATCGTTTGAAACAACTTCCAGATTTCGATGTATTGATGGCTGGGAATGTTACGTGTGGAGATGTGGACACGCACGCACTTCACACACACACACACACACACACACACACACACACACACACACACACACACACACACACACACACACACACACACACACGAGGGGTACAAAAGGGCAGTGTAAGGCTTAGTCATTATTTGGAGCTTTATACGTTGGCGTAAAGACTTTGTTCGATTCGGTCATGATTAGTGAAACGCCTGTTTCGATTTATAAAAATAATAAAACTTACATTGACGCTCCGCAAAAAAGTCGAGTGTTTCTAAATCGTATTCAGATGCCGCCGACCGAATCTTTGCGTGAGAAATGGGATTTGGAAGGGGAGGGATCTTTTGGATTTGTATTCAGATACGAAATGGGGGATATCTGCTTATTTCAGCTAAAAGAAAGAAGAGACGGAAGCCCTTTCTCGATATTTTCATCGTTATCTACCGTGGATTGGGAAGTTTTAAGACTGGCAATGCCCGATTTCCTGTGGCGTGATCCTTCACCGGTGGATAAACGCGTAAAAGGAAGCTTGTTTACTTACCCGACGATGGATGAGTTGAATGAGAGAAGAATTCTGTTCAGCGCTACCTGGGAGACGAAATCTTCAGCCTCGGGTCGTTGGTTTTTACGTGCCAGTCTCCGTGCTCCAAAAATCACCGGTACCTATACGGCTCAGTGGACCGAGCCCGATGTCTTTTCCCTGGAGTCTTTCAACGATGAATGCGGGGTGTTTACACCGTTGGTGGTCGTACCCATCGTGGCATGGCGAGAGCGAATGGCGTCGATGAAGGAGAAAATAAACGACTTGTTCCGAAGCAGTCGACAATGGAAAAGCATGCTGACGACGAGAAGAAAGTTGTCCTTTGAGACCACACCCCCGACGGAGGACGAAAGGACCTCCCCCGCTTCAGTTTCAACCAATAACCTTCAAGGAAACACCCCCTCCACCGACTCGTCCAATACCCTTTGAAAATCATAGCGTTAGTTTGATTGGTCGAGACTTTTTTTTCGACCCTCCCTATAAAAACAACCCCCACCCTGCAATTTTTTTTTCGACCAGACCATATTGGCTCCCTTTTTTGAACGCACGGATCTCAAACAAGAAAATGGCAAACAAGACCATCAGACGCGTAAAGACCCGTCTTATACCACAGGACGATTTCAAACCATCCGTAAACACGACTGATGAAGCAAACATGGCCGAGATCTTTAACCCTCCTGAAACGACGGCTGGATCGGAGGTGGTGAGCGACGATGAGACGTGTCGCTTCGGCAGATGTTTCTGCAGATGGGGGGTGAAAACCGACAACGCTACGCAGTCTTTGCCAGATGACGATAGGAAGGAGGAGGAAAAGGAGAATGACCTGATCATCATAACACCTCCGCCGTCCCCGCCACCACCCCCGTCACCATCCCTGTCACTCTTGGACCCCCCGTTGCACATCGATGATGAAACCGATGGGGGGAAGTGGTTGCTTTTCACCAGCACGGTGAAAACGGCCGTGTTTCATCTCCTCAACGAGGCCATCCGCCAGTTCAGGCAGAGCGAATGTTACGGTTGTCGGGTGAACCATCCGAGCCAGAGAAACCACCCGTGCCTGGAACCCTATGAAGAGGACTTTCTCCTGTACAACTACGACGGACTCATCAAGACTCTGCGTACGTCTAAATTCATTCAAGCCATTCAACGCTTGCTGATGCTTCGTCGCATCGAGGCTGAGGATTCAAGGGTCGAATCCTACGCCGACTCTCTGCTGTCTCAGCTGAAATCAGAGAGAAATGTCTGGTGGGCCATAGATGACGTGTACAACGAGTTGGTACGGGGTGATGAAACGATTTTGAGACATCTGGATATGGTGACAGAGTGTTGGAATAATTACAAAAAAGATGGGTAATTATTGGAGAAAACTTGTAAACTCCATCGAGAACCACGCTGTTATTTACCCGTTGATTGACGCGATGGAAGCGTATGTTCTAAAACGAGACAAACCTCAAAAACTACAAATTATTCTTGATTATGCCCGCTCTAAGCCTACCTGGGAAGCTACCTGGAAATCCGTTGTCTCTCATGCTTTTGACTTTGACATTTTTGAATCAATTTTGAAGGAATGGTCTAAAGAAAAGTCTTTTCAACCTTCTCCTTATCACGTGTTCATTTTATATGCTCTGTTTGTTGATATGTCGATGTATCGTCTACGATGCGACATCCCCGTCAACGTTTTGTTTGAACTACAAAAACTGCACGAAGCGATTAAATTCACCTACGGTATACCTGTTTTACATCAAACCTTGATTATAGTTTATAGTTTATAGAAAAAAATTGTTTTAGATTCGCTGTGTGGTGTCCATGAATGAATAAAAACAAACTGTTTTAGATTCATTGTGTTGTTTCCATGAATGAATAAAAGAAATGTGTACCAAGCAACACGAGTTCATTTCTCTTTGTCTTTCCACAATGGAGAAAGCTATGGAAAAAGCATACCATACACCCGCACACCCGGGTAGTTTTGGAGGGGTAGATCGACTCCGTCGAGCTGTGCAGGATGAAACGGGGCAACGTGTCACAAAAGAAAAAGTTCAAGAATATTTAACGGGACAGGACGCCTATACACTCCATAAACCGGTTCGCATTCATTTTCCAAGAAACAGAGTCTTTGTCCCGCGACCTTTAACCCAGTTTCAAGCCGACCTCTGTGACATGCAAGCCTTGGCTGAATATAACGACGGTTATAATTATTTATTAACGGTCATAGATGTATTTTCCAAGAAGGCCTATGTGAGGGTTTTGAGGAGAAAGACGTCCGTGGAGGTGGTTGAATCGTTTCAATCGGTGTTGGGGGAAAGTCAGATTCCTCGCAAACTCCAAACCGACGCGGGAAAAGAATTTTTTAACAAGAGTTTTCAAGCTCTGATGAAGAAACACAATATTGTACATTTTTCTACGGCCAGCGATCTCAAAGCTTCGGTGGTTGAAAGATTTAATCGTACTCTGAAAGGGAGAATGTGGAGATATTTTACAGCCAACAACACCAGGCGCTACCTAGACGTCTTACAAGACTTGGTAAAAAGCTACAATCACGGATATCACAGCAGTATTAAAATGAAACCGGTGGATGTGACTTTGGAAAATACCCCTCAAGTGTTTGAGAATCTCTACGGCTCATTCACAGCATTCAAACGCAAATACAAATTTGCCACGGGAGATATGGTGAGAATATCCAAAGTGAGAGGAGTGTTTGATAAAAAATATGAACAGAGTTTTACAGACGAGGTGTTTACAATAACACGACGTCTCCATCGATCTCCCCCGGCATACAGACTGAAAGATTTTGACGGTGAAATAATAGAGGGTTCTTTTTACGAAGCCGAGTTGCAGAAAGTAAAAGAGAGCGAGGACAAGCGCTATCATGTGGAGGAAATTCTAAAACGACGTACGGTCGGTGGCAAAAAACAAGTTCTAGTGCACTGGAAAAACTGGCCCGAAAAATTCAACAGTTGGGTGGACGCTGACCTCCTTACAAATGTATAAAACAATCTGATGCCTTTGATGAGCCTCACAGTCTAAAGATCATCGAGCATTATGGATCATTCCTGCAACGAGGGTTTTTACCTCACCTTACCCTCCAACGCCAGCCTCAACGTATTTAAAGAAAACAAAAGTTCCCATTACCAGATAGATTTAAGTCAACATATAGATTTAGCAGGCTCATGGGAGGTGGCCTTAACAGAGATTTCATACCCTCGCTCATGGTATAATGTTTCTAACGGAGCATTTTATGAATGGCTAAAGAGACCTCCACCGGTGGGACCTGAAAGCAATCCTGGAATGGGGATAGTTTACCGTCAAGAATTGAGAGGGGGATGTTATGAGAACATTACACGATTCATAAATGAACTGAATGAATCTTTACAAAAAATTGACAACGATGTGAGGATAGCCTTTGACGATGTTAAAAAGCGAATCTCCTATCAATCAGGGGGTCAAACTCATTTTCGTTTTTCCCCTTCCCTGGCTTACATCATGGGAGTGAAACCTGGAAAGTGGATCAACTTTGACCGGGGGTCGGCCCCCTATCCCGCGGATATAAACGCCGGTTTCTACCATCTCTACTGTTACAGTGACGTGGTGCGACCTCAGATAGTAGGCGACGCTTATGCTCCTCTTTTGAGAATCGTGAGTGTAGAGGGAGCTTACGGTGAGATTGTCACCAAGTGTTTTAACCCCGCCTACTATTTACCCGTCTCGAAAAATCACATTGAAAACATCAGGGTGGAGATTAAATCTGATCAGAACAAACACGTCGACTTCACCTTTGGAAAGACCATCGCGAAGCTCCACTTTAGACCCGTTAGAAAGTAAAACCAACAACAATGAGAATGAGTCAACCCATGCACGACCCTCTACGTTTAGTGGGTTATTACGAAAGCCAGGTGGGGGGTTCCCTCCCCGGTTTCACAGGTTCACCTGTGATGTACGGGCGTGGGATAGGCTCCGTGTTTTCCAGGTTGTTTCGTTTTGTATCACCTCTGGTGAAAAGAGGTTTTGCCCTGGTCAAACCTCATCTTAAAACAGCGGCAAAAAATATCGCTTCCGACGTATTCAGTCATGCCGTTGGAAAAATGGGTAGTGGGGTACAAGACGGATCAGGAGGAATAATGGTCCTGGCTAGACAACCCCGAAAGAGACCCCCGGGACGACGTCTCTCAACGAGTGGTAAAAAACGCCGTCATCTGGGGAGAAGAAAATCAGTCGGTAAAAGGTTTTCAAAGAGAAGGACCGTCGTTCCCTCACACGATATATTTTAAAAAAAAAAGAAAAAAGATGGCTCTTTTACATCAAAATTCGGCCGAATGCACGATGGCCGAGCTGGATTTATTTTCAGCTCCTATGACTCAGATGTCTATCGATGATAAATCCTACACAGAAGTCCTACCGCTATCCGCCATCACTGACGGGGGTCCTATTGAATTTTTCATCCCGGGAGAAGGTGAAAAGTACTTGGATCTGAATGACACATTACTTTACCTGCGGGTTAAAATTACCCGCGCCGATGGATCAAATATCCCAAACGACGCCAATGTGGGTCTCATCAATTATCCTCTAAACACCATCTTCAGCCAATGCGACATTATGCTCGGGGAAAGACTGATTTCTCAATCCAGCGCCACACACCCATACAGGGCGATAATTGAAACGCTACTAAACTATTCTGAAGCCACACTCAGAAGTCAATTCTCAGCCGGGTTATTCCACAAAGACACCGGCGGCTCAATAGACTCTATAGAAACAGCGAACGGACCAAACAAAGGACTCAACATCAGAGCCGGTTACACGGCTGAATCTAAAGAGGTTCAGCTACTAGGACCCCTCCACGCAGACATTCTTTTCAGCGAGAGACTCCTTCTCAACTCGGTGGATCTGAGGATCAAACTCACGCGTGCCAGCGACGCCTTTTGTCTCACAGGGGCTGCGGACGGTACTTTCCGTCTGAAAGTGCTGGGTGCCTCTCTCTTCACAAAAAAGGTCACCGTTTCGCCGGCCGTACGATTGGGGCACGCCTCGGCCTTACTCAAAGGAAACGCACTCTACCCTTTGTCACGGGTCAGCGTGAAAACCTACTCTATCCCTGAAAATTCCAGAGTATGCACACAAGAAAATTTGTTTTTGGGCACGATGCCTAAATACATTGTTTTGGGTATGGTAAATCATGAAGCTTTCACAGGAAGAAGAGATCTCTCACCCTTTAATTTCCAGCATTTTAACGCTGAATACATCACCCTCTGTCACGCGGGAAAACAAATTCCCTCCAAAGCTTTCCAACCGCAATTTAACCAGGGGGCTTCGGTCAGAGAGTTTTACAACATGTTTACCGCTACAGGGAGGCATATGAAAGATTTACCTCTGTGCATCAACAGACAAGATTTTGAACGGGGTTATTCGCTGTTTGTGTTCAATCTCAATCCGGGAGAGGACAGCGACGCATTGTCTCGGGTTTCTAATGGCACTTTGAGGTTGGAAATGAGATTCAGAGTACCCTTACCCAACACGGTCACTCTTGTGGTTTACGCATGTTACGATTCTATTTTGGAAATTGATTCCAAACGACAAGTGCTGGTGGATTATTATTGACGACGGAGATGAATAACCATCAACTGGAGAAGCTTCTGCGACGAGTGTTGGGGAATGTTTTCTGTGGTGTATGGGCCTCCGACCAACTCCCCTCACTGACTCGCTCCTTTACCCCACCCTCCTACTTTATCGTCAACACCCACGAAGGACATCGACCGGGGGAGCACTGGTTATCGATGACTCTGGAGGAAGATGGGACCGCCACTTTTTTTGATTCTTATGGATTTTCTCCCGATTTTGATTACTACCCTCGGAGCATCTTGAACTTTTTGGAAAATCGTTCTGACCGTATATTGTACCACAACCTACAGCTTCAACACCCTTTGTCCACAGTGTGCGGTCAACACTGCGTTTATTATCTGCACCATCGATTTTGCGGACTGTCTTTTGAACAAGTTTTGTCTTTATACACAGATGATGTAGTAAAAAATGATCTTGAAGCATATACCCTGGTTAAAAAAATTCAATGTTGTACTAGCACGAATAAGAATAATAGTAGTCGTTGTGGCGTACAAGACGTCTGTTGTTTAGAAACTTTTTTGAACCGTTGAAATGAAAATGCTGTACACACTGCGTTTGATGAATAAAAAAACATTTTATTGAAACAAGAGTTTTGTCATCATTCATTCAAGGTTTAACCAATGTGGGGACAATGTCACTTTTCTACCTCTTCTTTTCCTCTCGGGGGATAGAAATGTTTCTTTTTCCACCCATTCTGATTCAAACTCTCCATCCGCTTTCAGACGTCTGTATTGATCTCGTGCTCTGGGGTTATGAATGGTCGATGTGGGGACATTTAGCTCCGTCAACGCTGTTAAAAATTTTCTCCAACCCTCAGGGGTGCGGGTCTGTGGATTTTTGGACCGTTGCATCAGGTGTTTCAGTAAATCGATCATATGAGATCCCTGCACCGGTGTACCGTTTTGAACAAACTCTCCTTTAGAGGTCCACCCCTTATCATTCTCGGATAATTTTTTCATAATGTACTCGGCGTTGTTACGGTCGCGTCGGGGGAGGATTTTCAGAACTTCGATCATCGTGACATCCTTTGACCCCCCGCCAGTATTCCGAGGTTTATCCTCCGGTTTATCCATCGGTTTATCCTCTGGTTTATCCTCCGGTTTATCCTCAGAGTCATTCCATGGTTCACCCCGCAAATCCTTGTGTAAAGTCAGAGTCATCCTTTTCTCCTCCCGTTGCCCCTGCTTCAACAGGCCGAGATATCTCTGCAGCAGGGTATCGTATATTTTTATTCTTTCATGAGGATTCATTCCGGGTTCGTTTAAGACGGCTCTCATTTTAACATCTAGATCATCCTCCGCCGAGTCTCTGATGGTCGGCTCCGGGCGAGTCAGACGATTTAATTGTTGGGGGGATAGGAGAAACAATTTTTGAGCCTTTTTCATCTTCAACCTTTTCCGCTCAATCCACCGATAAGATTCCCTATAAACGGTACGACGGTGGCCAGTAAGGGTAGAAGAAAACCGCCCGACTGTTTCATCAGAGTCTGGCGTTTGCGTTTCAGTCCAGTCCTTTTATCAGCCAGCAGTCGGATGATTTTCTTTTGTTTTTTAAGCTGAGCAAATTGAGACGGTGATAAGGGCACATTACCCTTCAGAATGTTTAAAGCAATTTCACACAGCGTCTGGATAAAGTCTGGTGAGCCGTGACTCAGAATATCTCGACGTTTTTGTGGTGTGGCATGGTACAGAGCTTTTAACATGGGACCGTTCCTCTTTACACGCTTTGACATTATGTTTTTGGCACGTAGACAACGGGCCACTGGTGCGGAAGCACGCCCGACCTCACTCTGTATTGTTCTGGACAGAAAGGTGTCAGGTCGACCAATAAATAGCCATGAGCATCCAAAGTAGCATCCGCAAAACTTTCCAAGAAAAAACTTTTTTGTGCGGGGAACATTTGCTGTGCCAACACGTTAATCTGCAATCTGTCCCGCGGATTCTTAAACAGTATCATATAATTACAGTTTAAGCTAATGGTGCGTGAAAATTTTCCCTGATGAAAAACATTCTGGGTCAGCATCATAACGCTCATATTTCTATGATGTCTATACTGCGTGAAAATTTTAACCACTTCGGGGTGATTTGAGGCTTGAAAAATAACATCGTCCAAAATCACCAAATGGGTCTGATCGTCCGGAAACAAGTTTTCATCTTCAAAGGAATCAGGCAGTCCTTCAACAAATTTTATTTTTTTATTCATCTTTTTTAATTCAGCATACATGGGTTGGAAAGATGTATAAATCCACACAATGTTGTCGGGTATAGAATTCATGACGTGTTCACAATTTTCCAATACACATTTTACAAAAAAAGTCTTTCCGCAACCACTAGGTCCTACAACCAGGCATGAAAAAGGTGTATGAAATCTGGGATCAAAGTCTACTCGTTCCATTTTTTCCATTTCCTCTCTAATACCCGAAAGGTAAAGTTTTCCCGTCGGGAAAGAGACGTCTTTTGTCATACACCACTCGAAACTTTTTTTCGAAAGACGAGTTATTTAAAAGGAACCCCCTTTTATCACGAACAATTTGGTGATGAGGGGTGTAGATCGCACCTGTTTTGTCTTCCTCCAGATAGCCCTCCACCAAATCTTTAACGCTGTCAAAGTTGACCCTCTCACAACACTCGCGGGTTTGAGTGATTCCTTTGGCACGCAGCACAGTTTTTTTACCCTGCAGGGTATGGTAGGCATAACTCTTTGGACCGGCGGAGACGAATTCGTGAATGCTGTCTCCTCCCAACTCATCCGTCAAATCGCCTAGATAGGACCCCGTCTCCAGAGAAACTTCCCCCTCGTTTACCGTGTAGATTAAACTATCGGTGTCTGTGTAAAGAACTCTCTCTTGCAACCCCTCTAGGTAACCGTACATTTTCAAACGTGCGTAAGCGGTGGTAAAAGCAGCGACAAATACATTATTTGTGTTACCGGGAAGCACCACGCTGTTTTTACTGTATTGCCATTGCACCATAGCAATTTGCTCGTTGAGAAAGGAAAAATATTCAACCTGATATTTTCCTGAAAATACAAAGTCGAAAAATACTTCACTTTTTCTCACCAAGGTGGTCTGAGTTCTATTGCACCTCTCCGCAAACTTTCCCCAAAGGCTGTTTAAACAGAGTTTTGACATTTGTCTCTTGGCAGGGTTGGGTTCGATTTTTTCAGCATCCAGCTGTATTCCCTGATTTTCACGATATTCACGAATGTACTTTTCCCTGCTTTCTGCATCGACGGCTTCTTTGGGATACCCTGAAGCTTCTTGCTTACCCTTTAGGAAAGTTTGAACATAACCCGTAAAAACGGTTTCGCTCCGTTCTTCAAAGTGCCACACCTCCGTAATCTTACCGACTCTGTATCCCAACTGTAAAGCTTTGTTGAATTCGAGCGTGACCCAGACTCCCGTCAATGCCCTTCCTTCCTCATCATGTTCGCAGGGTTCCTGCTGGTTATTGTTTTCTGCGCATGTGCGGCAAAGTGTAAACACTAGTTTACCCTTGACCGTTCTGTAGGGTAGCACAGGGAAATAGAGACCTCGAGGAGGGTGAACAACGGCTCTGACCAGACCGAAATAGTTTCCAACATCGTCAAAATCCGTGTGGATGATGACAGGATGACCCAGGGGGTAAGGAAATGCGCTGTTGACGTACGGGTAGAGAGAGGTGACATCCTCATACAATACACGCTGGTTCTCACCCGCCGTGTGCCTCAAGCAAAAGGCGCTTGTCCTACCTCCATAAAGAGCGTCTCGAGGCATGAGAGGTGCGGGGTAATTGCGTGTTTTGAGAAAGTCTATTACCCTAGGGTTTGATTTTTTCATTTCATTCCACTCGTGCTCTCTGATGACGATGATGTTGACCTTGTGGTCACGCTTTAACGCTTTCATTTTTTTCTCGGTAGCCTTGTGCAACTCCTCGAACGGTGTGTTTGTCAAAGGGCATACAGCACCGGGTTCGAAACACGTCGGGCATCCGTGATAAAAACACCCCTGAAATTCCCAGACGAATGGTTTGCCACCGATTATAGCAAACCCATCCACAAAGTATGCCCCCATCTGTTTTTCGCCTTTGTTTAAAGCATGCTGAATGAAAATACCACGACGATGCGACTCCCATTCTAACCATTGGATGCTGGTGTGTGAGTATTTTTTACACAACCCTCGGTAGTTATCCGGGGAAGGTATGGCTAGAGAACGCGGCTCGAGGAAATTAGTCACAAACACCTTCATGCAGGCCGAGGCTATGGTGATACGGGAGAAGGGGTCAACACCCGTCTCGCTCGTAAACTCGGCTCTAAATTTGATGCAACCCTCACGAAGAACATTGACGTCGTTTTTACAGTAGTGTACCGCTTGTTTTTGAAAATCAAAGACCTCGCTTTTCTCATTTTGATACCACGTCTCAAACTTGGTGCGTTCAACAGGTGTCATGCGTTCTACACCGTAATTGCTGATTGCGGGGTATTTTCCGACATAATTTAAATGTTCCTCCGAACTAAATTTGTGAGGAAAATACCCCTTGGACCAGCAATCACCGAGTCCTAACGCTTTTGGCATAGCGCTAAGCGGCATGGTAAGGAAGGAAAGCGAGTCAATGTATTTTTGCAAAAAATCAGGGTCTTTAAAACAGAGAACTTTACTCCCCTGCATGATAATTAAGGGTGCTATACCCAGCCGTACCATGCCTCTCAGAATCAAGTAACCGTCAAATCCTCTCGAATTGTGGGCTATAAATGTAGATTTAAGATAACGAGGTTTCCTGAAATGATTGAGGAAAACTGTAACACAATCCAGTCCAAAAGCACACCACTCTTCTCCTTGCAGCGTCTTGGTACAGACTAGAAAGGGAATGTGAGTGTGATTGTCATCGACAAACGTCTCAAAATCATAGAATATGATATTATCATTGTGGTTTACTTCACGTGGTTGGGGTTGTATATAGCAAAGATGTCGTGTTTCAGGTGTCTCTGAGTCACTGCGAGGTAGCTCTTCTTTACATATTTGACATTTTAACTTAGGGCACGTGTGTTTAGCGATACCTGTAGCCACAGGTACATCGTAAAATAGGTTGCATTTAAGGCATTTCTTTCGCCGATCGCAGTTGCTGACGAGTTTTTCCATAACCCGGTGTTTTACCCTGTGTCTGAGGAGACATGCAGGAGAACGACACCACATGTTGCAATCCCTGCAAAGCACAGTTTTCCCCTCTATTTTTACACACCCGTTTTGTGTACAGACCAAGCAATAGCCGTCGCATTTGTGTCTGTCGGGTTTGTCGTACCCTTGGTAACAGTAGTGACAAACGTGCGGTTTTGACAAAAAACCTTTAATGTTAATGATACCGCTGTAATGATTCTGAGATAAATACAGATACAACGGATTTTCTGATTTGGGGTAATCCGTCTCGAACCGTGAGAGGGGTCGTTGGCCCTCTTCTCTGTACAGTATGACAATTTTACGACGTACCACTTTTTCAAATTCACGAATATGACTGAAAGTGACGGAAGTCTGTTCGTCTAAGCCCGCTTTTCTCTGTATTTTTTCAGCCTCCGCCACAGCCTGGCTATCTGTAAATTCAGGATGTAACAGACTTGCTAGGCTAATGGCAAAACATAGTTGATTATTCGAGTTTAATGGATTGTAAAGATAACGAGCTTTTTTTCTGCGGATTTCATGTTCCAAAAGGGTTTCGATTTTTCTTCTTACACCACCTCGAGGGTTATGTATCACCTGGACCATCACCTGTATTTCTTCATCGTTCAATATTTCAACGTTTGATTGTACCAACAGATCTAACACATCTTGAAAAGCATTCATCACAGCCCCGGCATCGTTTCGAAATGTAAATGAAGTGTGTTGATTTGCACTTTCACCGGATAACTCCAATTGAATGATATCGCCGGGTCTAGCTTCCTTAGTTACCATCTGTGTCAGCTTTTTAAGGCTCCCCAAGACTCCGCGGTAAAATGTGGCGTAATCTGTTACATCGTTGTTTTGAGGAAAAGTTAAAACGCTGGATAGTTGTATATTGTTGAATGTTTCCCTCCTCAAGACATTTACCCCATCACCCCTCTGGGTCTCATTTGAAATTGATTGGTCAGCCGTTGACGGTTGGTTCTGCATGACCCCCACCACCTCCGAAAAATCCAAACATTCCCCCGAGGGTGTCGCCCCTCCCAACACATCGTGATGCTGTGTAGAGGCTTGTGTGTTTGTGTTTGAATTTAACACATTAATATCATCTTGCAAAGACGGATCATTGTTTGGTTCCCATTCTATCTGGTTGTTTGGATCTAAATGATGATTACAAACGTCTTCATCTTCTTCAATAACTACATCTAATTCAGATGGAACTACACCCATTATATTTCTCTAAAGAAAAAAAAGAAAAAATAATTCGAATGGAACAGATATAACAAACCAGTATGTATCAAATCATGTCTGCCATCTTCATGAGAGTGCGAGCCAGTATACGATAGTACTGTTTCAGCCTTCTTCTGTTTCTATCATGTTTGTCGAGCTGGCGGGCGCATCTACGCTTCCTCCTGCGTTTGTTGCCTGTGGAAAAAAAAAAAAAAAAAAAAAAAAAAAAAATTAATATATACCGGCTTTAACCACATGTGGCGCTGTCATCTCCACTCATGCAAGCATAGCCGGAAACAACCGCCCACCTCCGGAATCAGTCCCCGCCCATTCCCCTTAGGCGCGAAATTCATTTGAGCGAAAGACATTGGAATGAGAGGAGCTCTTTAAAGCTCCTGAGAATCTTAAAAAGCTTACAGAAAACGAGAAAAACTTACAGCGGGTGCCTGTTGGACATTCACCGTCGTTTTCGATGATTTCCCCACGGAGCAAGGATTCGATGTCTGGAGTCTTTGGCGCAATCAAGCCTTCTCCTCTGCCTGGAATGGCCGTTGACGGACCCTCCAGCGTTAAGGGAGACCAGTGAGCAAGAGATGTAAACGGAAAATCTGTAAGTAAATATATGTATATATGTATCGTATACCGCATGTTTTTTTTCTTGTAAAAATGAGAATTATTTGACTCACCAGACTGCGATTGGGTTAAAGGGATCGCGTTGGTCTCTTCCGGCGAATCCTCTATAAAACAAAATAATGAATACACACAATATTAAATAATTCGAAGGTTTAAACACACCTCGATAATCATCTTCCAACTTTGTAAGATCGATCAAACAAAGTTCTTCGTCTTTCACTTCGTCGTCATCGGCTGTTAAAAAAAAAAAAGGTATTACATCGTCGTACACGTGCAATGCTTTTAACGTTTAAATGCTTAAACGGAGTTAAACCATTGTCTAATAATGTGGTAAAAACGGAGGTAATGAAATGAATACAGTAAAAAAAAAAAAAAATCGGTACTTACACAAAAGGATTGGAGACTCTGTTAGGAGATCCCTTGGTGGTGGGTGAATTTCAACTCGATGTTCGACTGTTTTTAGTTCGAATAAATACTTATTATAGTAACATTAAACAGACGTGTTACAAGGAATGAAAAAAAAAAAAAAAGAAATTACCTTTCATTTTGCAAATCGCGGTTACACTGTGTTCTGCTCTAGTTCTCCATCTGTTTAAATATGTTTTCGTGAGGTATGGAAGTTGTTTCAGACGGTCGTAAACATTTAAACGGTCAAATGGGTGGCCAGTTTCTATTCATACGAAATTCTCAAGCTCCCATAAAAACTGAACCCTCCTTTGTACCCCAAACTGACCTGTTGATTCAAACGGTCATAAACATTTAAACTGTCAGATGGGAAGTCAGTAAAAACTGAACCCTCCTTTTGTCCCCCAAACTGACCTGTTGTTTCAAACGACCGTAAAGACCAGTTGCTACGTGACACTGTGTTCTGCGATAGTTTTTTCCATCTGTTTAAATATGTTTTCGTGAGGTACGGAAGTTGTTTCAGTGCGTACGAATGTGTGTGTGTGTGTGTGTGTGTGTGTGTGTGTGTGTGTGTGTGTGTGTGTGTGCGTGTGTGCGTGTGTGCGTGTGTGCGTGTGTGCGTGCGTGCGTGCGTGCGTGCGTGCGTGCGTGCGTGCGTGCGTGCGTGCGTGTGTGTGTGTGTGTGTGTGTGTGTGTGTGTGCGTGTGTGTGCGTGTGTGTGCGTGTCCACCAAAAACTTCCCAATCCACGATAGATAACGATGAAAATATCGAGAAAGGGCTTCCGTCTCTTCTTTCTTTTAGCTGAAATAAGCAGATATCCCCCATTTCGTATCTGAATACAAATCCAAAAGATCCCTCCCCTTCCAAATCCCATTTCTCACGCAAAGATTCGGTCGGCGGCATCTGAATACGATTTAGAAACACTCGACTTTTTTGCGGAGCGTCAATGTAAGTTTTATTATTTTTATAAATCGAAACAGGCGTTTCACTAATCATGACCGAATCGAACAAAGTCTTTACGCCAACGTATAAAGCTCCAAATAATGACTAAGCCTTACACTGCCCTTTTGTACCCCTCGTGTGTGTGTGTGTGTGTGTGTGTGTGTGTGTGTGTGTGTGTGTGTGTGTGTGTGTGTGTGTGTGTGTGTGTGAAGTGCGTGCGTGTCCACATCTCCACACGTAACATTCCCAGCCATCAATACATCGAAATCTGGAAGTTGTTTCAAACGATCGTAAACATTTAAACTATCAAATATATGGTCACATGCTGCTCAGATGACATTGCTTTCTTAAAAAAACTGAACCCTCCTCTGTTCCCTGTCAGGTCTTAACTCCACCCTCTTCCTGGTTTAACCACTCCCACCGCAGGTCTTAACTCTGCCCTCTTTCTGTTTAAAACTCCACCCTCTTCCTGGTTTAACCACTCCCACCGCAGGTCTTAACTCCACCCTCTTCCGGGTAAGCCACACCCACTTGACCTTGATATTTGAACCTGACATTTGAACCTGACCTTTAACCTTGACCTTTAACCTTGACCCCCTCATAAATCATTAACCTTTGAACTTGACCCCTCATAAATCATTGACCTTTGACCTTGAGGGTCATAAATCATTGTTTTATGGGGGGTCATAAATCACTTTTGACTAAAGGTAGGGACTTAACTTCTCTCACATTCCTAACAGAGGTAGATGCTGCTTTTGATGATTTGCTCGTGCACAACAACGTCAGATGGCTGAGCAAAGGCAGGGTCCTGGAGCGGTTTTGGGCCATTAGAGAAGAGCTGCAAGTGTTTCTGTCCCAGCAAAATAGCGCAAAAGCAAAACAGTTCCTGGAATTTCTGCAAAATGCTGGGAAAATGGAAGCTGTGGCATTTTTGGCTGATATAACCTCCCATTTAAATGACCTAAATCTCAAGCTACAGGGGAAGAAGAACACAGTGTGTGCGCTGATGTCAGAAGTCCGTGCCTTCCAGAGGAAGCTCGAGCTTTTCAAACGTGACATACAGGTAACAAATTTGTTATTATTATTTTCTACCACACACTATTTTCTTCCACTTGATAATTCATACCTATTTTTAAGCATTGTTCCTAATATATATTTAAACTGTGTATCTACAGGAGGAACTGCTCCACTTCCCCAAACTTCTGGAACTGACCAAAGGAGAGGGAGATCATCAGTGCCATTTGGAATTCTTGGAAAAACTCATTGCAAATTTCAAGACTCGCTGTGATGGCTTCATTTTGGGAAAACAAGTCCTGCTGTTCATTGAAAACCCATTCCTGATCAGAAATGTGAGTGCGTTCTCTGCAGAAGCAAAACAAGTCTTCCCATGGGCCAGAGCTGCTTCACTGCAGACTGAGCTGATTGATCTCCAAGAAAGTGTCGCACTGAAAGAGGCTCAGTGTGACGCCATCACCTTCTGGTCAAAGCTGGTCATTCCTTCCAAGTTCCCTCTGCTGCATAAGATGGCCTGTCACATCCTCACAATGTTTGGCTCAACATACAGCTGTGAGTCTGCCTTCTCTACAATGAACATTGTGAAGAACAAGTACCGCAGCAGACTGACCAATGAACACCTGGATCAGTGTCTCCGCCTGGCCATCACACCTTTTGTGCCAAAGTTCAAAGTTTTGGCTTCAACCCCAAGGGCCCAATTCTCCCATTGAGCAGCTGTGTTTTACACAATGGGGATATACTGTACCATAGTTGTATTTGCACATGAATGAGATCTGTTAAGGTCATTTGTTTACTAGGGATAAGAGGGTTGTGTTTAAAAGTATTTATTTTTTGTTAAAACTGAAAGTTTTATTTAAGTTCCTATTTATTTTTGTTTCAAAGAAAATCTTTCATGTATATTATTGGATATTTATTTAATTTTTTTTCATTTTAAGAAAATGTTAAACTACTACCTACCTCCTGCGACCATATAAGCTTGACCGATAATAAACGGACCCAGCCTGTTTCAAAATAACATTTGTGGACCTTCATGATTTGTACTTGAGGACCCCTGTACTAGAACAACTACATTTTGTAAGGTTTGTAAAGTCACAAGTTAGTTTTGTATTCAATATAACAGTATAACTGTCATACTAAATATGAAAGTTTTATAAACATAACTCCAAAAATACACATGCAGAATATCTGATAATGCCTGAGGAAATGTATATTTGTGAGTTTTACTGGAAAAAAACATTTAGTAAGTTTTGCAAAAACAAAAAGTAATTTTTTACCCAATTCGACAGTAATGTATTTAGTTTATCGCAGACCGAAAGGAATTACGACGTAGGGAATCGGGAGCTTTTGGCCATCAAATTGGCACTAGAAGAGTTGAGGCACTGGCTAGAAGGAGCCGAGCAGCAATTTATCGTTTGGACTGATCATAAGAATCTTTCTTACATTCAATCTGCCAAAAGACTCAATTCACGCCAAGCCAGGTGGGCATTGTTTTTCAGCAGATTCAATTTCACCCTAATTTAATGCCCAGGTTCCAAGAATATCAAGCCAGATGCTCTCTCTCGCCAGTTCTCCTGTTCTGACACCCCCTCTGACCCAATGACCATTCTCCCTTCCACCCGCTTTGTTGTAGCTGTTACTTGGGAGATTGAAGCAGAATTTAAGGAAGCTCAACGCACTGAACCTGATCCAGGTAATGGACCTGATAATCGTCTCTATGTGCCTAATTCCGTCCGTCCTCAAGTGTAGCAATGGGTCCATACTGCTCGATTTTCCTGCCACCCTGGAGTTACTCGCACACTCAACCTGCTCAAACGTCGGTTTTGGTGGCCTTCAATGGATGCTGACACACGGAAGTATGTCCTTGCCTGCTCCGTCTGCGCCCGAAGCAAGTCTTCACACCGTCCACCCTCTGGACTTCTCCAGCCGCTCCCCGTACTTTCTTGACCATGGTCTCATATTTCTATGGACTTTGTCACAGGACTGCCCCTCTCCCAAGGTAATACAGTAATACTCATTATAATTGACCGTTTTTCCAAGGCCTGTCATTTTGTGGCTCTACCCAAACTGCCAACAGCTTTAGAAACTGCAAATCTCCTTGTAAATCATGTCTTTCGTTTACATGGACTGCCTATGGACATTGTCTCATACCGTGGACCTCTGTTCACCTCTCAAGTATGGCGGCTGTTCTATAAGTCAATTGGAGCTACAGTCAGTCTTTCTTCTGGTTTTCACCCCCAAACTAATGGCCAGACAGAGAGAACAAACCAGGAGTTGGAAGCCGCACTAAAATGCGTGGCAGTAGACAACCCAACCCAGTGGAGCACCCATCTTTCCTGGGTCGAGTATGCCCATAATTCACAATTGAGTTCTGCTACCGGATTAACCCCCTTTGAAGCCTCTCTTGGCTATCAACCACCACTTTTCTCGGAGCAGGAACAGGAGTTGGCTGTGCCATCCATCCAACATCCTCTGCGTCGATGTAAGAAGATATGGAAGGACACACGAGCTCCCCTCCTACGTACGGCCGAACGCAACAAGATGGTGGCCGATCGTCGCAGAGTTCCTGCTCCAGCCTATCAACCAGGACAATTGGTCTGGTCACCATCCCGGAACATCCCCCTAAAGACTGAGGCTCGCAAACTGTCTCCACGTTTTATTGGTCCTTTTCCTGTCTGTGATTGTCAACCCTACAGCCGTGCGACTGAAGCTGCCCTCTTCTATGAGGATATATCCAGTCTTTCACGTTTTGCAACTCAAGCCAATGACTGTCAGCTCTTTGTGCTCTCCAGCCAAACCCCCTCCGCCCCCCCGGATCACTGATGACGTGCCTGCCTACACCGTTCGCCGCTTCCTCGACGTGCGCAGACGTGGTCAGGGGTTACAATACCTAGTGGATTGGGAGGGGTATGGCCAGGAGGAGCGGTCCTGGGTTCCGCGCTCTGCCATCCTGGACCCTGAGATGGTTCGGGAGTTCCATCGTTGCCATCCTGAGAAGCCTGGTGGTCGCCGGGTGGCTCCCATTGGAGGGGGGGTGATATCTTGAGGGCGGTTCTCCTGCCTTTTTTTTCCTACTCTCTCCCCTCTTGTGTCTGTAAGTCTCCTCCCTGGTAATCAGTTGCAGGTGTGCTGCCAGTCTTCTGAGCCCACCTGTTCCCAATCAACAACCTGACTTAAACCCTGGATCTCCACCCAGCCAGTGCCAGTACGTCCGTTGCCTGTGGTACACTCTAACCTGAACTCAATCATTCTGACCTTTGCCCTAAACCTTTTTGACTCCTGTTTTTGTATTTTCCCAGATGGTGAACAGACCTTTGACCCCATCTTCCTGGAGCTGATTTTGTTACTCCTAAATTATTTTCTCCAGTGATTTTTTTAATTAAATAGACTGTTTACTGATCCGCAATTAGATTCCTTTTTTTGAGACCTTAACACATAACTCCAAAAATACACATGCAAAATGTCTAATAATGCCTGAGGAAATTTAGTATGTTTTGCAAAAACAAAAAGTATTTTTTTTACCCAATTTGACAGTTATGTACTTACAATCCTGGAAAAATGCGAAAAAAAACAATACAAATGTATTCCAACCTAAATCCTAATCCAAACCTGCAAAATGTCTAAAAATGCCTGTGATGTTGAATCCATGTGAGTTTTACTAGAAACAGTTGTTTTTCTATGTTTTGCAAATACAAAAAATAGGTTTTACCCAATTTCACTGTATACTGTAACACTCAATATGAAGGTTATTTAAACATAACTTCTAAACCACAGATGAAAAATGGCTAATAATGCCTGAAATAATGCATCTTTGGGAGTTTTGCTCGAAACATATGCTTTTTAAATCTTGCAAATGCAAAAAGTAATTTTTTACTTAATATGACAATAACGTTCTTAGAATCCTCAGATAATGCGAAAAAACAATAAAAATGTATTCCAACATAATTCCTAATCTAAACGTGCAAAATGTCTAAAAATGCCTGTGATATTGAATCCATGTGAGTTTTACTAGAAACAGTTGTTTTTCTATGGGTTGCAAATACAAGAAATAGGCTTTACCCAATTTGACTGTATACTGTAACACCCAAAATGAAGGTTATTTAAACATAACTTCTAAAACACACATGCAAAATGTCTAATAATGCCTGAAGAAATAAATGTAACTTTGTGAGTTTTACTGGAAAAAAAAAACATTTGGTAAGGTTTGCAAAAACGAAAAGTAATTGTTTTACCCAATTTGACAGTAATCTACTTACAATCCTGAGATAATGCGAAAAAGGTAATAAAAATGTATTCCAACATAATTCCTATTCCAAACGTGCAAAATGTCTAAAAATGCCTGTGATATTTAATTTATGTGAGTTTTACTGGAAACAGTTGTTTTTCTATGGTTTGCAAATACCAAAAATAGGTTTTACCCAATTTGACTGTATACCGTAACACTCGATATAAAGCTTATTTAAAAAAAATTTTTTAAACCACACATGAAAAATGGCTATTAATGCCTGAAATAATGCATCTTTGGGAGTTTTACTCGAAACATCCATCCATCCATCCATTTTCTACCGCTTATTCCCTTTCGGGGTCGAGGGGGGCGCTGGCGCCTATCTCAGCTACAATCGGGCGGAAGGCGGGGTACACTCTGGACAAGTCGCCACCTCATCGCAGGGCCAACACAGATAGACAGACAACATTCACACTCGCATTCACACACTAGGGCCAATTTAGTGTTGCCAATCAACCTATCCCCAGGTGCATGTCTTTGGAGGTGGGAGGAAGCCGGAGTACCCGGAGGGAACCCACGCATTCACGGGGAGAACATGCAAACTCCACACAGAAAGATCCCAAGCCTGGATTTGAACCCAGGACTGCAGGACCTTCGTATTGTGAGGCAGATGCACTAACCCCTCTGCCACCGTGAAGCCCTACTCGAAACATACGCTTTTAAAATCTTGCAAATGCAAAAAGTAGTTTTTTACTCAATATGAAAATAATGTGCTTAGAATCCTGAGATATTGCGAAAAAAGCAATTTGTATTCAAACATAACTTCTAAACAACACATGCAAAATGGCTAATAATGCCTGGATATGTTTATCTTTGTTAGTTGTACTGGAAAAAATATCTTTTGTAGGGTTTGCCAAGACACAATATAGTTTTTTTTATTCAATATAACAGTATAACTGTCATCTTAATATGAAAGGTTTATAAACATAACTCCAAAACCAAACATCAAATCTGTTTAATAAAGCCTGTAGTATTGAATTTTTGTCAGTTTTACCAAAATCAGGTATTTTGGAAAGGTTCACAAATGAGGCTTAAGAACTCTAACTCCAAAAATACGCATGCAAAATGTCTAAAAATGCCTGAAGAAATGTATCTTTGTAAGTATTACTGGAAAAAAAAACATTTGGTAAGGTTTGGAAAAACGAAAAGTAATTGTTTTACCCAATTTGACAGTAATTTACTTACAATCCTGAGATAATGCGAAAAAAGTAATAAATATGTATTCCAACATAATTCCTAATCCAAATGTGCAAAATGTCTAAAAATGCCTGTGATATTGAATCCATGTGAGTTTTACTAGAAACAGTTGTTTTTCTATGGTTTGCAAATACAAAAAATAGGTTTCACCCAATTTGACTGTATACTGTAACACTCAATATGAAGGTTATTTAAAAATAACTTCTAAACCACACATGAAAAATGGCTATTAATGCCAGAAATAAAACATCTTTGGGAGTTTAATTCGAAACATATGTTTTTTAAATCTTGCAAATGCAAAAAGTAGTTTTTTTTGCTCAATCTGACAATAATGTTTTTAGAATCCTGAGATAATGCGAAAAAAGCAATAAAAATGCATTCAAACATAACTTTTAAACTACACATTAAAAAGGGCTTATAATTTTTAGAAATATTTATCTTTGTTAGTTGTATTAGAACAAATATATTTTGTAAGGTTTGTAAAGCCACAAGTTATTTTTGTATTCAGTATAACAGTATAACTGTCATACTAAATATGAAAGGTTTATAAGCATAACTCCAAAAATACACATGCAAATTGTCTATTAATGACTGAGGAAATGTATATTTGTGAGTTTTACTGGAAAAAAAACATTTAGTATGTTTTGCAAAAACAAAAAGTAATTTTTTTTACCGAATATGACAGTGTAGACGTCGCTATCTTGCGGCTCCACAATTACACGTCAAGACCAAGCGTGTCGAGTTTACAAAGAAAGTTTTTAATGATCAACACAATACAGTTTTTGTTTTGACTTTTCAGTCTCTCTCTCTCGGCTTCCTCCCTCGCCAGCACCCGGCCGCTTACTGTTAAAGACAGCAGATGATTAGTCAAACACGTACCACCTGTGCAATCTAATCATCTGTCAGCTGTGTCTCGCAGTCAGTACACGCCCGCCCCTGTCTGGTGGTGCTCTGTCTCAGCACCCTGGACAGCGGTGTTGACTTTCACTCCTGCAGTGCGCTAATCACAATCCCCTCCTACAGACAGTTATGTACTTACAATCCTGAGATCATGCTAAAAAGCAATAAAATGGTATTCCAATCTAATTCCTAATCCAAACGTGAAACATTTCTAAAAATGCCTGTGATATTGAATCCATGTGAGTTTTACTAGAAACAGTTGTTTTTCTATGGTTTGCAAATACAAAAAAATTGTTTTACCCAATATAACTGTATACTATAACACTCAATATGACAGTTATTTAAACATAATGTCTAAACCACACATGAAAAATGGCTAATAATGTCTGAAATAATGCGTCTTTGGGAGTTTTACTAGAAACATATGCTTTTTAAATCTTGCAAAAGGAAAAAGTAGTATTTTACTCAATACGACAATAATGTTCTTAGAATCCTGAGATAATGCGAAAAAAGCAATAATAATGTATTCAAACATAACTTCTAAACAAGACATGCAAAATGGCTAATAATGCCTAGATATATTTAACTTTGTTAGTTGTACTAGAAAAAATATATTTTGTAAAGTTTGCAGAGACACAAGTTTTTTTATTCAATATAACAGTATAACTGTCATCTTAATATAAAAGGTTTATAAACATAACTCCAAAACAAGACATAAAATCTGTCTAATAAAGCCTGTAATATTGTAATATTGAGTTTTACCAGCATCAGTTCACAACTACAAAAATAACGTTTTACTCACTATGACAGTATACGTCACACTCAATATGACTCCAAAAATACACATACAAAATGTCCAATAATGCCAGAAGGAATGTATCTTTATGAGTTATAATGAAAAAAAAAAAAAACATTTGGTAAGGTTTGCAAAAACAAAAACTATTTTTTTTTATCCAATTTGACAGTTATGTACTTAGAATCCTGAGATAATGTGAAAAATGCAATACAAATGTATTTCAACATAATTCCTAATCCAAACGTGCAAAATGTCTAAAAATGCCTGTGATATTGAATCCATGTAAGTTTAATTAGAAACATTTGTTTTTCTGTGGTTTGCAAATACAAAAATTAGGTTTTACTCAGTATGACTTTGTACTGTAACATTTAATATGACAGTTATTCAAACATAACTTCTACACCACACATGAAAAATGGCTAATAATGCCTGAAATATTGCATCTTTGGGAGTGTTACACGAAACATATGCTTTTTTAAATCTTGCTAATACAGAGGGTAGTTTTTCCCTCAATATGACAATAATGTTCTTAATATCCTGAGATAATGCAAAAAAAGCAATAAAATTGTTTTCGTAATGTAGCGGAGGATCAGACCACCAACTGCCCTGCCTTCGGCTGCTGCCCAGCTCACAATGCACCCGAGTGGAGTGGTGATCCATTAGAGGGTGGCAGGGCCTGTCCCCATGGGGACAGGCCCTGCCACCCGGCGCTTGCCATAGTGCCCCAACTCCGGGCCTGGCTCCAGAGCAGGCCCTGGTGACCCGCGTCCGGGCGAGGGAAATCTAAGTCTACTTGGCTGTACATCCGTAGAATTCTTCGAGCTTCTCTTCATCTCATCCCTCACCTAGGACCTGTCTGTCTTGGGAGACCCTATCAGGGGGCATGAAAACCCCCAGACAACATAGCTCCCAGTCATATTGAGTAAAACGTAATTTTTGTATTTGCAAACCATAGAAAAACAACTGTTTCTAATAAAACTTATATAAGTATGAGTATGAGTATGAGTTTATTTTGAACATGCAAGCATACAACATGACACATCACAATTTTCAGTTTCTCTTTTTAACATGTTCGAAAAGGAGTAGGAAGAAGCAGAGCTTATTTAAAGTTTTAGCAACAAAAGTTGCTAAAACTTTTGTTCACTTCCTGTTCTCAATGTCTTCACAATATACTCCATAAGTAATTAAATAAAAATAAATAAATAACTAACTAATTGTTGAAGTTTTATTCCATACGATGAGATAAGTAAGATTATTTTGGGAATGAAAGAATGTGAATGGGTGAATAAATTCAGAATGTTTATCATGATTCTTCTTTTTTGTACTTTGTCAACACTTTAAGTTTGAAGACTTTCTTGATGTGGATCATATTAGTACATTATTTGATTACTTTGCTTAATCCATTCCATAGTTTGATTCCACATACAGATGTACTGAAGGTCTTAAGTGTTGTACGTGCGTACAAATGTTTTAAGTTACATCTGTTGAGAAGAGTTGTTGTATATTCCTGGGTAGCAGGTTGTAGTTTGCTTTGTGTATAATTTTAGCGGTATGCAAATCCACTATGTCGTGGAATTTCAGTATCTTTGATTCAATAAATAAAGGGTTTGTATGTTCTCTATATCCAACATTATGTATTATTCTAACTGATCTTTTTTGTAATAATGTTAGGGAATGAAGTTTACTTTTGGAATTATTTCCCCATATTTCTACACAGTAACTCAAATATGGTAACACTAGTGAGCAGTAGAGAATGTGAAGTATTTTTTTGTCTATAACATATTTAGCTTTATTCATTATTGACATGTTTCTTGCAACTTGATGTTGTATATTTTTTACATGAGATTTCCGGTTCAAATTTCCATCAATCATTATACCTAGAAATTTGGTTTCATTTACTCTTTCAATTTCTATTCCGTCTTTTTGTATTTGGGTTTGACTTTCTCTTCTACTGTTACCAAATAGCATTATTTTAGTTTTACTGAGATTCAATGATAGTCTGTTTTTGTCAAACCATTTTTTAATTTGTTAATTTCTTCTGTTATTATTTGTATTATCTTCTGTGTTCTCTCCTGAAAAAAATGCTGCTGTATCATCCGCAAATATTACTAACTTTAAATCTCTTGTAACTTTACAAATGTCATTTATATGGAGATTGAATCATTTAGGTCCTAGTATTGATCCCTGATGTACACCACAGGATATATCCAGCATTGTAGAAGGATTCTACAATGATTTCAATATCACAGGCATTTTTAGACATTTTGCAAGTTTGGATTAGGAATTATGTTGAAATACATTTTTATTGCCTTTTTCCCGATATCTCAGGATTGTAAGTACATTCCTGTCAAATTGAGTAAGAAATTATTTTTTGTTTTTGCAAACCTTACCAAATGTTTTTTTTTCTCCATTAAAACTCAGAAAGATACATTTCTTCAGGCATTATTAAACATTTTGCATGTGTATTTTTGGAGTTATGTCTCAAAAACTGTCATATTGAGTGTGACCGTATACTGATATAGTGAGTAAAACCTAATTTTTGTATTTGTGAACCTTTCCAAAATACCTGATTCCGATAAAACTCACACAAATTCATTATTACAGGCTTTTTTAAAGACGGATTTAATGTTTGGTTTTGGTCTCTAAGCATTATTAGCCATTTTGCATGTGTTGTTTAGAAGTTATGTTCGAATACATTTTTATTGCTTTTTTCGCATTCCAGGATTCTAAGAACATTATTGTTATATTGAGTAAAACAGTCCTTTTTCATTTGCAAGATTTAAAAAAGAATATGTTTCGAGTAAAACTACCAAAGATGCATTATTTCAGGCATAATTAGCCATTTTTCATGTGTGGTTTAGAAGTTATGTTTAAATAACTGTCATATTGAGTGTTACAGTATACAGTCATATTGAGTAAAACATATTTTTTGTGTTTGCAAACCATAGAAAAAAAACCTGTTTCTAGTCAAACTCACATGGAATCAATATCACAGGCCTTTTTAGACATTTTGCACGTTTGGATCAGGAATTATGTTGGTATACATTTTTATTGCATTTTTCGCATTATCTCATGATTCTAAGTACATTACTGTCAATTTGGGGGGAAAAAAAAAATACTTTTGTGTTTGCAAACCTTACCAAATGTTTTTTTTACAGTAAAACTCCTCTCTGAGCTGCCACCTTATCGTGGTAGAGGAGTCTGCGTGTCTCAATGATCCTAGGAGCTATGTTGTCTGGGACTTTCATGCACCCTGGTAGGGTCTTCCAAGACAAATAGGTCCTAGGTGAGGGATCAGACAAAGAGCAGCTTGAAGACTTGTTTCAATATACAGCAAAGTGGACTTAGATTTCCCTCGCCCGGACGCGGGTCACTGGGGCCCAAAAAATCACTTCATATTCTCTACTGCTCACTAGTGTTACACTTCATTCACTAACAGTATTACAAAAAAGATCAGATAAAATAATACATGATGTTGGATATAGAGAACATCCAAAAACTCTATTTGTTGAATCAAAGATACTGAAATTCCACAACATAGTGGATTTGCATACTGCTAAAAATATACACAAAGCAAACTACACTGAAAAAAGTGACTTCTTGGTGCTGTAAACTCTATTAGAGTAACTGTCATAATTTATACCTAGTATTTTTAACATTCAGGAAGAACTAGAGTTTCCTAAGTAAAATTAAACATTTTATTAACGTAATACATGAATTATGGGTCCAATGGGCTCACCACCCATAAGAGGGGCCATAGAGGTCGGGTGCAATGTGAGCTGGGCGGAAGCCGAAGGCAGGGGACTTGGCGGTCCAATCCTCGGCTACAGAAGCTAGCTCTTGGGACGTGGAACTTCACCTCACTGGGGGGGAAAGAGCCTGAGCTAGTGCGCGAAGTCGAGAAGTTCCGGCTGGATTTAGTCGGACTCACTTCGACGCACAGCAAAGGCTCTGGAACCACTTCTCTCGAGAGGGACTGGACCCTCTTCCACTCTGGCGTTGCCGGCAGTGAGAGGCGACGGGCTGGGGTGGCAATTCTTGTTGCCCCCCGGCTCAAAGCCTGCACGTTGGAGTTTAACCCGGTGGACGAAAGGGTAGCCTCCCTCCGCCTTCGGGTGGGGGGACGGGTCCTGACTGTTGTTTGTGCTTATGCACCAAACAGCAGTTCAGAGTACCCACCCTTTTTGGGTACACTCGAGGGAGTACTGGAAAGTGCTCCCCCAAGTGATTCTCTTGTCCTACTGGGGGACTTCAACGCTCACGTTGGCAACGACAGTGAAACCTGGAGAGGCGTGATTGGGAAAAATGGCCGCCCAGATCTGAACCCGAGTGGTGTTCTGTTATTGGACTTTTGTGCTCGTCACAGTTTGTCCATAACAAACACCATGATCAAACATAAGGGTGTCCATATGTGCACTTGGCACCAGGACACCCTAGGCCGCAGTTCCATGATCGACTTTGTGTCATCGGATTTGCGGCCTCATGTTTTGGACACTCGGGTGAAGAGAGGGGCAGAGCTTTCTACCGATCACCACCTGGTGGTGAGTTGGCTGCGATGGTGGGGGAGGATGCCGGACAGACCTGGGAGGCCCAAACGCATTGTGAGGGTCTGCTGGGAACGTCTGGCAGAATCTCCTGTCAGAGAAAGTTTCAATTCCCACCTCCGGAAGAACTTTGAACATGTCACGAGGGAGGTGCTGGACATGGAGTCCGAGTGGACCATGTTCCGCACCTCTATTGTCGAGGCGGCTGATCGGAGCTGTGGCCGCAATGTAGTTGGTGCTTGTCGGAGCGGAAATCCTAAAACCCCTTGGTGGACACCAGCGGTGAGGGATGCCGTCAAGCTGAAGAAGGAGTCCTATCGGGTCCTTTTGGCTCATAAGACTCCGGAGGCAGTGGACAGGTACCGACAGACCAAGCGGTGTGCAGCTTCAGCGGTCGCGGAGGCAAAAACTCGGACATGTGAGGAGTTCAGGGAAGCCATGGAAAACGACTTCCGGACGGCTTCGAAGCGATTCTGGACCACCATCCGCCGCCTCAGGAAGGGGAAGCAGTGCACTATCAACACCGTGTATGGTGCGGATGGTGTTCTGCTGACCTCAACTGCAGATGTTGTGGGTAGGTGGAAGGAATACTTCGTAGGCCTCCTCAATCCCACCAACACGTCTTCTTATGAGGAAGCAGTGCCTGGGGAATCTGTGGTGGACTCCCCTATTTCTGGGGCTGAGGTTGCTGAGGTAGTTAAAAAGCTCCTCGGTGGCAAGGCCCCAGGGGTGGATGAGGTCCGCCCGGAGTTCCTTAAGGCTCTGGATGCTGTGGGGTTGTCTTGGTTGACAAGACTCTGCAGCATCGCGTGGACATCATGGGCGGCACCTCTGGATTGGCAGACCGGGGTGGTGGTTCCTCTCTCTAAGAAGGGGGAACGGAGGGTGTGTTCCAACTATGGTGGGATCACACTCCTCAGCCTTCCCGGTAAGGTTTATTCAGGTGTACTGGAGAGGAGGCTACGCCGGATAGTCGAACCTCGGATTCAGGAGGAACAGTGTGGTTTTCGTCCTGGTCGTGGAACTGTGGACCAGCTCTATACTCTCGGCAGGGTTCTTGAGGGTGCATGGGAGTTTGCCCAACCGGTCTACATGTGCTTTGTGGACTTGGAGAGGGCATTCGACCGTGTCCCTCGGGAAGTCCTGTGGGGAGTGCTCAGAGAGTATGGGGTATCGGACTGTCTTATTGTGGCGGTCCGCTCCCTGTACGATCAGTGCCAGAGCTTGGTCCGCATTGCCGGCAGTAAGTCGAACACATTTCCAGTGAGGGTTGGACTCCACCAAGGCTGTCCTTTGTCACCGATTCTGTTCATAACTTTTATGGACAGAATTTCTAGGCGCAGTCAAGGCATTGAGGGGTTCCGGTTTGGTGACCGCAGGATTAGGTCTCTGCTTTTTGCAGATGATGTGGTCCTGATGGCTTCATCTGACCGGGATCTTCAGCTCTCACTGGATCGGTTCGCAGCCGAGTGTGAAGCGACCGGAATGAGAATCAGCACCTCCAAGTCCGAGTCCATGGTTCTCGCCCGGAAAAGGGTGGAATGCCATCTCCGGGTTGGGGAGGAGACCCTGCCCCAAGTGGAGGAGTTCAAGTACCTAGGAGTCTTGTTCACGAGTGGGGGAAGAGTGGATCGTGAGATCGACAGGCGGATCGGTGCGGCGTCATCAGTAATACGGACGTTGTACCGATCCGTTGTGGTGAAGAAGGAGCTGAGCCGGAACGCAAAGCTCTCAATTTACCGGTCGATTTACGTTCCCACCCTCACCTATGGTCATGAGCTTTGGGTCATGACCGAAAGGATAAGAACACGGGTACAAGCGGCCGAAATGAGTTTCCTCCGCCATGTGGCGGGGCTCTCCCTTAGAGATAGGGTGAGAAGCTCTGCCATCCGGGAGGAACTCAAAGTAAAGCCGCTGCTCCTCCAAATCGAGAGGAGCTAGATGGGTTGGTTCGGGCATCTGGTCAGGATGCCACCCGAACGCCTCCCTAGGGAGGTGTTTAGGGCACGTCCAACCGGTAGGAGGCCACGGGGAAGACCCAGGACACGTTGGGAAGACTATGTCTCCCGGCTGGCCTGGGAACGCCTCAGGATCCCCCGGGAAGTGGCTGGGGAGAGGGAAGTCCGGGTTTCCCTGCTTAGGCTGTTGCCCCCGCGACCCGACCTCGGATAAGCGGAAGAAGATGGATGGATGGATGGATGGATGGATTATGGGGGAAGAGTATGTTTTACTTATGTTTCCTCATACTATTTAAATGTTTAATAGTTGTACGTACATAAACCTAAAAATATTACATAAACTTCACTCTGAAAATATAGTGTTTTGAAACGCATGCACGACGACGCATGCGCACAGCACAACAGGCTCTGGCCGACTGGCTCTGCTCCGGCCTTTAGAATCACTTCACAGAGCACTGCAAGGTGGCATTATGGGTAATTCTTATCTTGCGTTTATAATGTGTTACAGAGTCGATGTTGTCCTGAAATGTGTTTGGTGTGGGTTCACAGAGTGTGGCGCATATTATAGTAAGAAAGTTGAAAGTGTTTACATCACAACCGTCAGTGTAAAAGGTATGGCTGTTGAGTAAGTATGCTGTGCAATCTTGTGTGTTAAGGAGCGAAAAGCAAGCAACATGGTGTGAAAGTGGGCGCGGTGTCTTGCTCAACCACCTGACTGCGGCCGCTGAATAATTTTGTATTAAATTTTTTCTCATCACACTTGTTTAATACTACATGTCATTATCAAGCGCATGCGTGAGAAGAGGTTTTATAATTATTAGCGCCCCGGCGGCTTTTCAAGGAAATACGGTATATACAATTTACTTAAAGTTTTGAGTAAAATGATGTTCCTGCTGATGAAAAACAAGTAGACTTTACCTAATTTGTTTAAATAAATATAACTTAAAACTTGGATCCAATTAAGTAACTGTTACTTAATATCTTCACAACTGTTATGTTATATGGTAAGTAGAATTTACTTGATACTGGCAAGTGAGTGTTACTTGATATTGCAGCATCAAATTTTACTTAATTCATTTGCGCGCAAATACTTACAATAATTTTTTCAAGTAAATCTTATGAGTTATTTTTTTCAGAGTACAACCTCCTACCCAAGAATATACAACAACTCTTTGTTGCGATCCGCTACTTGGATCACCACATATGTTTTATACTTCCAGTTGTTGTATCACTGTTCTACACTCTTACTTCCTGTTTAGTCAGTCACCATGGTTCCTCATTGATCCCACCTGCTAATCACGGTTTCTGCACACCTGTCACTTTTTGATTACTCACCTATTTAAGCCCGTCCCTTTTCGTCATTTTTTCTGGGACTCTAATTTGCCTTCGAGCAACATTCACGACTGTCTACTACCCGTATGTATTTTCTCGCTAGCTCTTACGCTAAGCCACTTGATATTCCAGCTTTCATGCTAAATGTTTTTTGTTTACTCTTTTGTGTGCTTCGTGCCAAGTATAGTTTTTTGTATTTTCTATTCCTAGCTTTCATGCTAGCGCCCTTGGTTTATTTTTGTCTGTTAGCTCCAGTGTTTTTGTTCATAGTCTGTTTTTGTTAAATGTAATAAATCATTTAAACTTACCGTTGCTGTGTTCATGCCGACGCATCCTCGAAGGGACCAATTTGGCATCACTATGCCAACCAGTCGTAACACTCTTCTCAATAAAAGTGAACAAATATAATCTTAGAGAAACATGTAACTTAAAACATTTGTACGCACGTACAACACTTAAGACCTTCAGTACATCTGTATGTGGAATCAAACTATAGAATGGATTAAGCAAAGCAATCAAACAATGTACTAATATGATCCACTTCAAGAAACTCTTCAAACTTAAAGTGTTGACAAAGTACAAAAAAGAAGAATCATGATGAACATTCTGAATTTATTCACCCATTCACATTCTTTCATTCTCAAAATAATCTTACTTATCTCATCGTATGGAATAAAACTTCAATCATTATTTATTTATTTACTTTTATTTAATTACTTATGGAGTATATTGTGAAGACATTGAGAACAGGAAGTGAACAAAAGTTTTAGCAACTGTTATGTAAAAGAAAAGGGGTAGGATTAAATAAGCTCTGCTTCTTCCTACTCTTTTTCGAACATGTTGAAAAGAGAAACTGAAAATTGTGATGTGTCATGTTGTATGCTTGCATGTTCGAAATAAACTCATACTCATACTCATACTCATACTCATACTCTATTAATGTAAGTTTTATTAGAAACAGTTGTTTTTCTATGGTTTGCAAATACAAAAATTAGGTTTTACTCAATATGACTGGGAGCTATGTTGTCTGGGGGCTTTCATGCCCCCTGATAGGGTCTCCCAAGACAAACAGGTCCTAGGTGAGGGATCAGATAAAGAGCAGCTCGAATAATTCTATGGATGTACAGCAAAGTACACTTAGATTTCCCTCGCCCGGAGGCGGGTCACCGGGGCCCTGCTCTGGAGCCAGGCCCGGAGTTGGGGCACAATGGCAACCGCTTGGTGGCCGGGCCTGTCCCCATGAGGCCCGGCCACAGCCTGAAGAGTCAATGTGGGTCATCCCTCTAATGGGATCACCACTCATAGGAGGGTCCATAGAGGTCGGGAGCATTGTGAGCTCGCCGGCAGCCGAAGGCAGGGCAGTTGGGGGTCTGATCTTCCGCTACTTAAGCTAACTCTTGAGACGGGGGAACGTCCCCTCACTAGGGGGGCAGGAGCCTGAGCTAGTGCGCGAGGTAGAAAAGTTCCTGCTGGATTTAGTCGGACTACTCTTGACGCACAGCAAGGGCTCTGGAACAAGTTCTCTCGAGAACTTGTGCGAGGTGACGAGCTTGGATGGCAATTCTTGTAGCCCCCCGGCTACTCGGGTGAAGAGAGGGGCACCTGGTAATGAGTTGGCTGCGATAGAGGGGGAGGATGCCGGACAGACCTGGCAGGCCCAAAAGCATTGTGAGGGTCTGCTGGGAACGTCTGGCAGAGCCTCCTGTCAGGAAGAGTTTTAATTCCCACCTCCGGAAGAACTTTGAACATTAAAGTAAAGTACCAATGATTGTCACACACATACTAGATGTGGCGAAATTATTCCCTGCATTTGACCCATCACCCTTGATCACCCCCCTGTGAGGTGTAGGCAGCAGCGGTGCTGCGCCCAAGAATTATTTTATGGTGATTTAACCCCCAATTCCAACCCTTAATGCTGAGTGCCAAGCTGGGAGGTAATGGTTACCATTTTTATAGTCTTTGGTATGACTCGGCCGGGATTTGAACTCACGACTTACCGATCTCAGGGCGGACACTTAAACCACTAGGCCACTGAGTAGGCAGGCGCTGGACATCGAGTCCGAGTGGACCATGTTCCACACCTCTATTGTCGAGGCGGTTGACTGGAGCTGTGGCTGCAAAGTAGTTGGTGCCTGTCGTGGCGTTAATCCTAGAACCCGTTGGTGGACACCAGCGGTAGGAGATGCCGTCAAGCTGGAGAAGGTGTCCTATCGCGTTATTTTGGCTCATAGGACTCCGGAGGCAGTGGATAGGTACCGACAGGCCAAGCGGTGTGCAGCTTCAGCGGTTACTGAGGCAAAAACTCTGACATGGGAGGAGTTCGGGGAAGCCATGGAAAACGACTTCCGGACGACTTTGAAGTGATTCTGGACCACCATCCGCCAACTCAGGAAGGGGAAGCAGTGCACAGTCAACACCCTGTATGGTGTGGACGGTGCTCTGCTGACCTTGAATGCTTCCCTTTCGAATACTTCGAAGACCTCCATAGCTCGGTTGGTAGAGCGGCCGTGCCAGCAACTTGAGGGTTGCAGGTTCGATTCCCGCTTCCGTCATCCTAGTCACTGCCGTTGAGTCCTTGAGCAAGACACTTTACCCACCTGCTCCCAGTGCCACCCACACTGGTTTAAATGTAACTTAGATATTGGGTTTCACTATGTAAAGCGCTTTGAGTCAATAGAGAAAAGCGCTATATAAATATAATTCACTTCACTTCACTTCACATCCCACCAAAAAGGCTTCCAATGAGGACACAGTGCCTGGGGAATTTGTGGTGGGCTCTCCAATTTCTGGGGCTGAGGTTGCTGAGGTAGTTAAAAAGCTCCTCTGTGGCAAGGCCTCTGGGTTGGAAGAGATCTGCCCGGAGTTCTTTAAGGCTCTGGATGCTGTGGGGCGGTACCTTTGGATTGGCTGACTGGGGTGGGGGTCCCTCTCTTTAAGAAGGGGGAACGGAGGGTGTGTTCCAATTATCGTGGGATCACACTCCTCAGCCTTCCCGGTATGGTTTATTCAGGTGTACTGGAGAGGAGGCTACGCCGGATAGTCGAACCTCGGATTCAGGAAGAACAGTGTGGTTTTCATCCTGGTCGTGGAACTGTGGAACAGCTCTATACTCTCGGCAGGGTTCTTGAGGGTGCATGGGAGTTTGCCCAACCAGTCTACATGTGCTTTGTGGACTTGGAGAAGGCATTCGACTTTGTCCCTCGGGAAGTCCTTTGGGGAGTGCTCAGAGAGTATGGGGTATCGGACTGTCTGATTGTGGCGGTTCGCTCCCTGTACGATCAGTGTCAAACCTTGGTCTGCATTGCTGGCAGTAAGTCGGACACGTTAACCAGTGAGGGTTAGACTCCGTCAAGGCTGTCCTTTGTCACCGATTCTGTTCATAACTTTTATTGACAGAATTTCTAGGTACAGTCAGGGCGTTGAGGGGTTCCGGTTTGGTGGCCGCGGGATTAGCTCTCTTCTTTTTGCAGACAATGTGGCCCTGATGGCTTCATCTAGCCGGGATATTCATTTCTCACTGGATCGGTTCGCAGCCGAGTGTGAAGCGACCGGAATGAAAATCAGCACCTCAAAGTCTGAGTCCATGGTTCTCGGAGTGCCATCTACGCGTTGGGGAGGAGACCCTGCCCCAAGTGAAGGAGTTCAAGTACCTATGAGTCTTGTTCACGAGCGAAGGAAGAGTGGATCGTGAGATCGACAGGCTTTGTATGGATCCGTTGTGGTAAAGAAGGAGCTGAGCCGGAAAGCTAGGGAGGTGTTTGGGCACGTCCAACCGGTAGGAGGCCACGGGGAAGACTCAGGACACGTTGGGAAGACTATGTCTCCCGGGTGGCCTGGGAACGCCTCAGGAAACCCTCGGGAAGAGCTGGACAAAGTGCCTGGGGAGAGGGAAGACTGGGCTTCCCTGCTTAGGCTGCTTCCCCCGCGATCCGACTTCGGATTAGCGGAAGAAGATGGATGGATGGATGGATGGATGATGGATGGATGGATGGGTAAAACTCTCAAAAATACATTTTTTCAGGCATTATTAGAAAGTTTGATGTGTACTTTTGGAGTTAGGTTCAAAAACTGTCAGATTTAGTGAGACCGTATACTGTCATAGTGAGTAAAACCTAATTTTTGTGTTTGTGAACCTTTCCAAAATACCTTCTGCAGACAACAGGGATTTACGTTTATTGATAATTGGCCCTCTTTCTGGGGCAAACCTGGCTTGCTGAGGAGAGACGGCCTTCACCCTAACCAGGAAGGCGCTATCCTCTTGTCTCGGAACATAGACTTCGCATTGAGCCACATTTGACTAACTGCACTAGAGCAAGCCCGGTCACAGGCAATTACAGAGCCTGCTAGCCTGGATATGGAGTCAGTTAAGCTAGAACTAGCCAGCGCCAGGCTGGATGATCCCTGTACACATAGCAATTTTCGTAGAATAATACACAACTCACAAAATGTTTTTTCTGCTGTGTCTATGACTACGTCAGAGTTAGACATGCGTTCTACTGAGGTGGCAAATTATGATGCGTTCAGTTTATCGCAGCGCCAAGTAGACAATCTAAAAATTCCCGTCATATCAATTCCTAGATATGGTGGTAATTATTTTAAGTACAATGCGCATAATAAACGCAACATTATTAATATTGCTACTACGGATAATTTTAGCAACAACTCCTTAAAACAGCCCACTACCTATAATATGGGCTTTTTAAACATCAGATCTTTGTCTCCCAAAACGTTATTAGTCAATGAGGTCATTAGAGACAACAACCTTAACGTCATCGGTCTTAGCGAAACCTGGCTTAAACCAGACGACTTTTTTGCGATAAATGAGGCATCCCCTCCTAACTATACGAATGCGGATATTGCCCGTCACCTCAAAAGGGGAGGGGGTGTCGCACTAATATACAACGAAAACTTTAACTTTAGTCCTAACTTAAATAATAAATATAAATCGTTTGAGGTGCTTTCTATGAAGTCTGCCACACCTCTGCCTCTGTGCCTGGCCGTTATCTACCGCCCCCCAGGGCCCTATTCGGACTTTATTAGTGAATTCTCAGAGTTTGTTGCTGATCTAGTGACACACGCCGATAATATAATTATAATGGGGACTTTAATATCCATATGAATACCCCATTGGACCCACCGTGCGTGGCGCTCCAGACTATAATTGATAGCTGTGGTCTTACACAAATAATAAATGAACCGACGCATCGCAGCGGTAATACAATAGACCTAGTGCTTGTCAGAGGTATCACCGTTTCCAAAGTTATGATACTCACGTATACTAAAGTAATGTCCGATCATTACCTTATAAAATTCGAAGTTCAGACTCATGTTCGGCAAGCTAATAATAATAATAACTGCTATAGCAGCCGCAACATTAATGCTGCCACAACGACGACTCTTGCGGACCTACTGCCCTCGGTAATGGCACCGTTCCCAAAGTATGTGGGCTCTATTGATAACCTCACTAACAACTTTAACAACGCCCTGCGCGAAACCATTGATAGTATAGCACCGCTGAAGTTAAAAAAGGCTCCAAAAAGGCGTACGCCATGGTTTACTGAAGAAACTAGAGCTCAGAAATTATTATGTAGAAAGCTGGAACGCAAATGGCGCACGACTAAACTTGAGGTGCACCATCAAGCATGGAGTGATAGTTTAATAACTTATAAACGCATGCTTACCTTAGCTAAAACTAATTATTACTCAAATCTCATCCGCATTAATAAAAACGATCCAAAATTTTTGTTTAGTACAGTAGCATCGCTAACCCAACAAGGGACTCCTTCCAGTAGCTCCACCCATTCGGCAGATGACTTTATGAAGTTCTTTAATAAGAAAATAGAACTTATTAGAAAGGAGATTAAAGACAATGCGTCCCAGCTACAACTGGGTTATAGTAACATAGATACGACTGTATATACGGCGGATACTGCAAATATCCAAAATAGTTTCTCTCGTTTTGAGGAAATAACATTAGAAGGATTGTTACAACGTGTAAATGGAATAAAACAAACAACATGTTTACTTGACCCACTTCCTGGGAAACTTATCAAGGAGCTTTTTGTATTATTAGGTCCATCAGTGCTAAATATTATAAACGTATCACTTTCCTCGGGCACTGTTCCCCTTGCATTCAAAAAAGCGGTTATTCATCCTCTACTTAAAAGACCTAACCTCGATCCTGACCTCATGGTAAACTACCGACCGGTGTCTCACCTTCCCTTTATTTCGAAAATCCTCGAAAAAATTGTTGCAGAGCAGCTAAATGAACACTTAGCGTTTAACAATCTATGTGAAACCTTTCAATCCGGTTTCAGGGCAAATCACTCGACTGAGACAGCCCTCGCAAAATTGACTAATGATCTATTGCTAACGATGGATTCTGATGCGTCATCTATGTTGCTGCTCCTTGATCTTAGCGCTGCTTTCGATACCGTCGATCATAATATTTTATTAGAGCGTATCAAAACACGAATTGGTATGTCAGACTCAGCCCTGTCATGGTTTAACTCTTATCTTACTGATAGAATGCAGTACGTCTCCCATAACAGTGTGACCTCGGACTATGTTAAGGTAACGTGTGGAGTTCCCCAGGGTTCTGTCCTTGGCCCTGTACTCTTCAGCATCTACATGCTGCCGCTGGGTGACGTCAAGCGCAAATACGGTATTAGCTTTCACTGTTATGCTGATGACACCCAACTCTACATGCCCCTAAAGCTGACCAACACGCCGGACTGTAGTCAGTTGGAAGCGTGTCTTAATGAAATTAAACAATGGATGTCCGCTGACTTTTTGCAACTTAATGCCAAAAAAACGGAAATGCTGATTATCGGTCCTGCTAGACACCGACCTCTATTTAATAATACAACTTTAACATTTGACAACCAAATAATAAAACAAGGTGACTCTGTAAAAAATCTGGGTATTATCTTCGACCCAACTCTCTCCTTTGAGTCACACATTAAAAGCGTTACTAAAACGGCCTTCTTTCATCTCCGCAATATCGCTAAAATTCGCTCCATTTTGTCCACTAAAGACGGCGAGATCATTATCCATGCGTTTGTTACGTCTCGTCTCGATTACTGTAACGTATTATGACGACGGTTGTGGTACTAGAGAAGACCATCAGTCAGTTCCTAAGGAGATGGCTGGGGCTCCCTCGGTCCTTAAGCAGCATTGCTCTTTATGGCCATTCCACCAAGTTGCAGCTCCCTCTCAGGGGATTGTTGGAAGAATTCAAGGTCACCCGCTCCAGAGAGGTAATGATCTACAGGGACTCCGCAGATGTCAAGGTCGCTTCGGCAGGAATCATTGTTAAGACCGGGAGGAAGTGGCAGGCACAAGAAGCCGTAAGCAGAGCAGAGGCGCGGCTGAGGCACAAAACCTTGCTGGGTACTGTGGCAAGGGGGAGGGCAGGCCTCGGCAGCTTTCCAAAACCACGCTTTGACCAGGCCCGTGGCAAGGAGAAGCGCCAACTGATCCAAGAGGAGATCCGTGCAGAGGTGGAGGAAGAACGTTGCTGCCGGATGGTCGGCATGTCCAAACAAGGGGCGTGGACAAGGTGGGAGCATGCAGAACCTCGAAAACTCACCTGGGCAGAGCTCTGGAGAGCTGAACCTCTACGCACAAAATTTCTCATCCAGTCTGTGTATGATGTCCTCCCATGCCCCGCCAACCTGCACACCTGGGGCCTAGCAGACACTCCGGAGTGCAAACTGTGCCAGAGGAGGGGCACCTTGGAGCACATCCTGAGTTGTTGCCCAAAGGCACTAGGGGAGGGGCGGTATCGCTGGCGCCACGACCAAGTTTTAAAAGCCCTGGCGGATTCTATCTGCGCAGCGATACCAGGCCGCCCCGAAGGAGTCAATCACCTTCATCAGAGCAGAACAGAAGGCAAACCGCAAGCCCAACTTCTCAGGAGGGCTCCTCGCCACCGCTCGTGACTGGCAGCTCCATGTTGACTTGGGAAGGCAACTGAAGTTCCCGGCCAACATCGCTACCACGTCACTCCGCCCAGACATGGTGTTAACATCGGAGTCAACCAAGCAAGTGGTGCTACTGGAGCTGACTGTCCCTTGGGAGGAGCGGATTGACGAAGCAAATGAGCGAAAGAGGTCCAAATACACTGAGCTCACTGCAGAGTGTCGGAGTAACGGCTGGAGAGCCCGCTGCGAACCAGTCGAAATTGGGTGCAGGGGTTTTGCTGGTCACTCACTACAGCGTGTGTTCAGAATCCTTGGCATTAGAGGACTGCAATCTAGAAAAGCCACCAAGAACATCCTTGAGGCCGAAGAAAAAGCCTCCCGGTGGCCGTGGATCCGTAGGGGGGATCCGTGGTGCGCTACTTGGACACAGGCCGGGGTCTGATCACCCCCGGCTGGGTCGCCCGGGCGAGGGTGTCTGATGATTAAAGACCCGAAACACCCTATGACCCCGGGTTTATCACTGATGACGTGTCCAAGCATCACCGTGAGGTGTATTCAAGTTCTCGGGTCCCCCCATGTCTAGCATTAAAAGATTACAGTTGGTACAAAATGCGGCTGCTAGACTTTTGACAAGAACAAGAAAGTTTGATCATATTACGCCTGTACTGGCTCACCTGCACTGGCTTCCTGTGCACTTAAGATGTGACTTTAAGGTTTTACTACTTACGTATAAAATACTACACGGTCTAGCTCCACCCTATCTTGCCGATTGTATTGTACCGTATGTACTGGCAAGAAATCTGCGTTCAAAAGACTCCGGCTTATTAGTGATTCCTAGAGCCCAAAAAAAGTCTGCGGGCTATAGAGCGTTTTCCGTTCGGACTCCAGTACTCTGGAATTCCCTCCCGGTAACAGTTCGAGATGCTACCTCAGTAGAAGCATTTAAGTCTCACCTTAAAACTCATCTGTATACTCTAGCCTTTAAATAGACCTCCTTTTTAGACCAGTTGATCTGCCGCTTCTTTTCTTTCTCCTATATCCCCCCCTCCCTTGTGGAGGGGGTCCGGTCCGATGACCATGGATGAAGTACTGGCTGTCCAGAGTAGACCCAGGATGGACCGCTCGTCGGGACCCAGGATGGACCGCTCGCCTGTATCGGTCGGGGACATCTCTACGCTGCTGATCCGCCTCCGCTTGAGATGGTTTCCTGTGGACGGGACTCTCGCTGCTGTCTTGGATCCGCTTGAACTGAACTCTCGCGGCTGTGTTGGAGCCACTATGGATTGAACTTTCACAGTATCATGTTAGACCCGCTCGACATCCATTGCTTTCGGTCCCCTAGAGGGGGGGGGGGTTGCCCATATCTGAGGTCCTCTCCAAGGTTTCTCATAGTCAGCATTGTCACTGGCGTCCCACTGGATGTGAATTCTCCCTGCCCACTGGGTGTGAGTTTTCCTTGCCCTTTTGTGGGTTCTTCCGAGGATGTTGTAGTCGTAATGATTTGTGCAGTCCCTTGAGACATTTGTGATTTGGGGCTATATAAATAAACATTGATTGATTGATTGATTGATTGATTGACCTGATCCTGGTAAAATTCACAAAAATTCAATATTACAGGCTTTTTTAGACGGATATTATGTTTGGTTTTGGAGTTATGTTTTTAAACCTTTCATATTTAGTATGATAATTATACCTTACAAAATATAATTTTACTCGTACAACTAACAAAGATAGGAGGAATTATTAGCCATTTTGCATGTGTAGTTTGGAAGTATGTGTAAATACATTCTTATTGCTTTTTTCGCATTATCTCAGGACTCTATGAACATTTTTGTTATATTGATTAAAAAACTACTTTTTGCATTTGCAAGATTCCAAAAAGCATTAGTTTCGAGTACATTTCCCAAAGATGCAATATTTCAGGCATTATTAGCGATTTTTCTTTTCTGTTTTAGAAGTTATATTTAAATTACTGTCATATTGCGTGTTACAGTATACAGTCATATTGAGTAAAACCCAATTTTTTGTATTTGCAAACCATAAAAAAAAAAAAGACTGTTTCTAGTAAAACTCGAAAAGATTCAATATCACAGATATTTTTAGACATTTGGCACGTTTGGATTCGGAATTATGTTGGAATACATTTTTATTGCTTTTTTCGCAAAATATTAGGATTGTAAGTACATTCCTGTCAAATTGAGTGAAAAATTACTTTTTGTTTTCGCAAACCTTACTAAATGTTATTTTTTTCCAGTAAAAATCACAAAGATACATTTCTTAAGGCATTATCAGACATTTTGCATGTGTATTTTTGGAGTTATGTTTCAAAAACTGTCGTATTGAGTGTGACCGTATACTGTCATAGTGAGTAAAACCTAATTTCTGTATATGTGAACCCTTCCAAAATACCTGATTCTGGTTAAACTCATAAAAATTCAATATTACAGGCTTTATTAGACAGATTTTATGTTTGGTTTTGGAGTTATGTTTTTAAACCTTTCATATTTAGTACGACAGTTAACTGTTATAGTGAATAAAAAAACTAACTTGTGTCTTTGCAAACCTTACAAAAGATAATGTTTCTAATACAACTAACAAAGATAAATATATGAAGGAATTATTTGCCATTTTGCATGTGTGGTTTAAAAGTTATGTTTGAATACAATTTTATTCCCACAGAACACCACTTCCCTCCATCCTAAAGCCGGATTTAAATGGAAGATGCGAGACTACTGGTCTGGGTAAGGAGTCAGTTAAATTAGAACAAGTTTTTTCTGCTTTGAGTGTTTCAGAGTTGGACATGTGTTTTACTGAGGTGGCTAACTATGATGTGTGCAGTTTATCAAAGCAACAAACAAACAATCGGAAAATCCCCGTTACTGAGGTGGCTAACCATGATGCGTGCAGTTTATCAAAGCAACAATCAAACAATCGGAAAATTCCCGTCGTATCAATTCCTATATATGGTCGTAATTATACTAAATGCACTGGGCATAATAAACACAACATTATTAATATTGCTACTACGGATAATTTGATCAAAAATTCCCTAAAACAGCCCACTACCTATAATATAGGTTTTTTAAACATAAGATCATTGTCTCCCAAAACGTTGTTAGTTAATGATAATATTAGAGACAACAATCTTAACGTCATCGGTCTCAGCGAAACCTGGCTTAAACCAAACGACTTTTTTGCGCTAAATGAGGCATGTCCTCCTAACTTTACACATGCGCATATTGCCCGTCCGCTTAAAAAGGGTGGGGGGGGGGGGGGGGGGGTCGCACTAATATACAACGAAAACTTTAACCTTAGTCGTAACATAAATAATAAATATAAATCGTTTGAGGTGCTTACTAAGAGGTCTGTCACACCGCTGCCTCTACACCTGGCTGTTATCTACCGCCCCCCAGGGCCCTATTCGGACTTTATCAATGAATTCTCAGAGTTTGTTGCTGATCTAGTGACACACGCCGGTAATATAATCATAATGGGGGACTTTAATTTCCATATGAATACCCCATCGGACCCACCGTGCGTAGCGCTCCAGACTATAATTGATAGCTGTGGTCTCACACAAATAATAAATGAACCCACGCATCGCAACGGTAATACGATTGACCTAGTGCTTGTCAGGGGTATCACCGTTTCCAAAGTTACGATATTCCCGTATACTAAGGTATTGTCCGATCATTACCTTATAAAATTCGAGGTTCAGACGCATGTTCGTCAAACTAATAATAATAATAACTGCTATAGCAGCCGCAACATTAATACGGCCAAAACGACAACTCTTGCTGACCTACTGCCCTCGGTATGTGGGCTCTATTGATAACCTAACTAACAACTTTAACGACGCCCTGCGCGAAACCATTGATAACATAGCACCGCTAAAGTTAAAAAAGGCTCCAAAAAAGCGCACCCCGTGGTTTACAGAAGAAACTAGAGCTCAGAAATTATTATGTAGAAAGCTGGAACGCAAATGGCGCACGACTAAACTTGAGGTGCACCATCAAGCATGGAGTGATGGTTTAATAACTTATAAACGCATGCTTACCTTAGCTAAAGCTAAATATTACTCAAATCTCATCCACCGTAATAAAAACGATCCTAAATTTTAGTTTAGTACGGTAGCATCGCTAACCCAACAAGGGACCCCTTCCAGTAGCTCCACCCACTCAGCTGATGACTTTATGCAATTCTTTAGTAAGAAAATTGAAGTCATTAGAAAGGAGATTAAAAACAATGCGTCCCAGCTACAACGGGGTTCTATTAACACTGATACGATGGTATATACGGCGGATACTGCCCTCAGAAATAGTTTCTCTCGTTTTGAGGAAATAACATTAGAGGAATTGTTACAACGTGTAAATGGAATAAAACAAACAACATGTTTACTTGACCCTCTTCCTGGGAAACTGATCAAGGAGCTCTTTGTATTATTAGGTCCATCAGTGCTAAATATTATAAACTTATCACTCTCCTCGGGCAGTGTTCCCCTAGCATTCAAAAAAGCTGTTATTCATCCTCTTCTTAAAAGACCTAACCTCGATCCTGACCTCATGGTAAACTACCGACCAGTGTCTCACCTTCCCTTTATTTAAAAAATCCTCGAAAAAATTGTTGCGGAGCAGTTAAATGAACACCTAGCGTCTAACAATCTATGTGAAACCTTTCAATCCGGTTTCAGGGCAAATCACTCCACGGAGACAGCCCTCGCAAAAATGACTAATGATCTATTGCTAACGATGGATTCTGATGCGTCATCTATGTTGCTGCTCCTCGATCTTAGCGCTGCTTTCGATACAGTCGATCATAATATTTTATTAGAACGTATCAAAACACGAATTGGTATGTCAGACTTAGCCCTGTCTTGGTTTAACTCTTATATTACTGATAGGATGCAGTGTGTCTCCCATAACAATGTGACCTCGGACAACGTTAAGGTAACGTGTGGAGTTCCCCAGGGTTCGGTCCTTGGCCCTGCACTCTTCAGCATCTACATGCTGCCGCTACGTGACATCACACGCAAATACGGTGTTAGCTTTCACTGTTATGCTGATGACACCCAACTCTACATGCACCTAAAGCTGACCAACACGCCGGATTGTAGTCAGCTGGAGGCGTGTCTTAATGAAATTAAACAATGGATGTCCGCTAACTTTTTGCAACTCAACGCCAAAAAACGGAAATGCTGATTATCGGTCCTGCTAGACACCGAACTCTATTTAATAATACAACTCTAACATTTGACAACCAAACAATTAAACAAGGCGACACGGTAAAGAATCTGGGTATTATCTTCGACCCAACTCTCTCCTTTGAGGCACACATTAAAAGAGTTACTAAAACGGCCTTCTTTCATCTCCGTAATATCGCAAAAATTCGCTCCATTCTGTCCACTAAAGATGCTGAGATCATTATCCATGCGTTTGTTACGTCTCGCCTCGACTACTGTAACGTATTATTTTCAGGTCTCCCCATATCTAGCATTAAAAGATTACAGTTGGTACAAAATGCGGCTGCTAGACTTTTGACAAGAACAAGAAAGTTTGATCACATTACGCCTGTACTGGCTCACCTGCACTGGCTTCCTGTGCACTTAAGATGTGACTTTAAGGTTTTACTACTTACGTATAAAATACTACACGGTCTAGCTCCATCCTATCTCGCCGATTGTATTGTACCATATGTCCTGTCAAGAAATCTGCGTTCAATGGACTCCGGCTTATTAGTGATTCCCAAAGCCCAAAAAAAAGTCTGCGGGCTATAGGGCGTTTTCCGTTTGGGCTCCAGTACTCTGGAATGCCCTCCCGGTAACAGTTCGAGATGCCACCTCAGTAGAGGCATTTAAGTCTCACCTTAAAACTAATTTGTATACTCTATTCTTTAAATAGACTCCCTTTTTAGACCAGTTGATCTGCCGTTTCTTTTCTTTTTCTTCTATGTCCCACTCTCCCTTGTGGAGGGGGTCCGGTCCGATCCGGTGGCCATGTACTGCTTGCCTGTGTATCGGCTGGGGACATCTCTGCGCTGCTGATCCGCCTCCGCTTAGGATGGTTTCCTGCTGCCTCCGCTGTGAACGGGATTCTCGCTGCTGTGTTGGATCCGCTTTGGACTGGACTCTCGCGACTGTGTTGGATCCATTATGGATTGAACTTTCACAGTATCATGTTAGACCCGCTCGACATCCATTGCTTTCCTCCTCTCCAAGGTTCTCATAGTCATCATCGTCACCGACGTCCCACTGGGTCATTATTGTCACCGATGTCCCACTGGGTGTGAGTTTTCCTTGCCCTTATGTGGGCCTACCGAGGATGTCGTAGTGGTTTGTGCAGCCCTTTGAGACACTAGTGATTTAGGGCTGTATAAGTAAACATTGATTGATTAATTGATATTGCTTTTTCGCATTATCAAAGCATTCTAAGAACATTATTGTCATATTGACGAAAAAACTACTTTTTGCATTTGCAATGTTTGAAAAAGCATATTTTTGAGTAAAACTCCCAAAGATGCATTATTTAAGGTATTATTAGCCATTTTTCACGAGTGGTTTAGAAGTTATGTTTAAATAACTGTCATTTTGAGTGTTACAATATACAGTCATATTGAGTAAAACCCTATTTTTTCTGTTTGCAACCATAGAAAAACAACTGTTTCTAGTAAAACTCACATGGATTCAGTATCACAGGCATTTTTTGACATTTGGCACGTTTGGATTAGGAATTACGTTGAAATATATATTTTTTTTGCATTTTTCACATTATCTCAGGATTTTAAGTACATTGCTTTCAAATTGAGTAAAAAATTTCCTTTGTGTTGTTGCAAACCTTACCAAATGTTTTTTTTTACAGTAAAACTCCTCTCTGAGCTGCCACCTTATCGTGGTAGAGGACTTTGCGTGTCCCACTGATCCTAGGAGCTATGTTGTCTGGGGGCTTTCATGCCCCATGGTAGGGTCTCCCAAGACAAACAGAACCTAGGTGAGGGATCAGACAAAGAGCAGCTCAAAGACTTGTATGGATATGCAGCAAAGTGGACTTAGATTTCCCTGGCACGGACTTAGCTCACCGGGGCCATGTTCTGGAGCCAGGCCCGGAGGTGGGGCACGATGGCAAGCGCCTGGTGGCCGGGCCTGTCCCCATGGGGCCCAGCCAGGCACAGCCCGAAGACGCAACGTGGGTCATCCCTCCAATGGACTCACCATCCGAGGTCGGGTGCATTGTGAGCAGGGCGGCAGCCGAAGGCAGGGCACTTGGCGGTATGATCCACCGCTACATAAGCTAGCTTTTGGGACGCGGAAATTCACCTCACTGGGGGGGAAGGAGCCTGAGTTAGTGCGCGAAGTAGAGAAGATTCGGCTGGATAAAGTCGGACTAAGCTCGACGCAGAGCAAGTGCTGTGGAACCAATTTTCTCGAGAAGGACTGGACTCTCTTCAATACTGGCGTTGCATACAGAGAGACGCGACGAGCTGGGGTGGCAATTCTTGTAGCCCCCCGGCTCATAGCCTGTACTTAGGAGTTCAACCCAGTGGACAAAAGTGTAGCCTCCCTCCGCCTTCGGGTGGGGGGACGGGTCCTGACTGTTGTTTGTGCTTACGCACCAAACAGCAGTTCAGAGTACCCACCCTTTTTGGATACACTTGAGGGACTACTGGAAAGTGCTTCCCCGGGTGATTCCCTTGTCCTACTCGGGGACTTCAACGCTCATGTTGGCAACGACAGTGAAACCTGGAGTGGTGTGACTGGGTTCTTGAGGGTGCATGGAAGTTTGCCCAACATGTCTACATGTGCTTTGTGGACTTGGAGAAGGCATTTAACCGTGTCCCTCGGGAAGTCCTGTGGGGAGTGTTTAGAGAGTATGGGGTATCAGACTGTCTGATTGTGGCGGTTTTCTCCCTGTACGATCAGTGTCAGAGCTTCATCCGATAATCCGGCGTAGCCTCCTCTCCACTACACCTGAATAAAACTTACTGGGAAGGCTGAGGAGTGTGATCCCATGATAGTGGGAACACACCCTCCGGTCCCCCTTCTTAAAGAGAGGGACTACCACCCCGGTCTGCCAATCCAGAGGTACTGCCCCCGATTTTCACATGATGCATCCAGAGCCTTAAGGAACTCCAGGCGGATCTTTTCCACCTTTTTAACTACCCCAGCAACCTCAGCTCCAGAAATTGGAGAGCCCACCACAGATTCCCTAGGAACTGCGTCCTCATAGGAAGACGTGTTGGTGGGATTAAGGAGGTCTTCAAAATATTCCTTCCACCGATCCACATCATCCGGAGTCGAGGTCAGCAGAGCACCATCCACGCCATACACGGTGTTGACGGTGCACTGTTTCCCCTTCCTGAGGCGGTCCAGAATCACTTTGAAGCCGTCCGGAAGTCGTTTTTCATGTGTTACAGTCTTGTGTTGCGGGGTTCTTCAGGACCAATGGATCACACTGGCAGGTCGTCGAGTTTGCCAATTCTTTCAATGTCTTCTCTCACAATATTTCTTCTTTTGCTCGTTCACAAATGTTTTTACGTTTTATTTTGTTCTTTTCACAACATTTCTTCTTTTAGTCCGTTCATAAAGTCTTTTCAGTCTTATTTTGCTCACTCACAATATTTCTTCTTTTTGTCCGTACATTCTCTTCCTCCGTCAGCCCCTCGTGCGGCCTCTTTAGGCTTTTCAGCCCCGCCCTGCGGTCACCAACGCTGCTAATAAAGAGACAAGTGAATAGATAACTCGTTCCAAATCAGGTATCAATTCAACTGCCATCTGCTTCCAGCCGGCTCCTGTGCATGCCCCGTCCAAAGGTGGCGCGTGACCACGCCCCGCCTCCCACAGGCCTCCACCGTCAGACTCTGGCCGGGCACCCGTCCGGCCACGCCGACTCCCTGTGCACCCGGCCTGTGGACCACTCGGAAGTTGTATGGCTGCAATGCGAGGTACCACTGGGTGATCCGCGTGTTGGCATCCTTCATCCGGTGGAGCCACTGGAGCTGTTTGTGGTCCGAACAGAGGCTGAAGGTGCGCCCCAGCAGGTAGTAGCGGAGAGCCCCGACCACCCTCCGGATGGCGAGGCACTCTCTCTCTACCCTACTGTACCTTGCCTCCCGTTCTGAGAGTTTCCGGCTAATGTACAAAATGGAGCGGTTGATTCCCCCCACCCGCTGGGACAACACCGCCCCCAGTCCCCTGCCCGATGCGTCCGCCTGCAGTTAAAAAGGGATGGTGAAGTCAGGCATGCACAGTACCAGTTCCTCGAAAGAGTGCTGTCTTTACCTGCTCGAACGCCCGCTGAAACTGCTCCGTCCACTGGACCAGCTCCGGGGCACCCTTTCGGGCGAGGTCAGTTAGTGGGCTGGTCAAGTCCGCGAACCGGGGAAAGGGCAGCCTTGGCGGAGTCCACCCCTCACTGGAAACGTGTCCGACTTACTGCCGGCAATGTAGACCAAGCTCTGACATTGATCGTACAGGGAGCGAACCACCACAATCAGACAGTCCGATACCCCATCCCCTCTGAGCACTCCCCACAGGACTTCCTGAGGGACGGAGTCGAATGCCTTCTCCAAGTCCACAAAGCACATGTAGACTGGTTGGGCAAACTCCCATGCACCCTCAAAAACGCTGCAGAGAGTATAGAGCTGGTCCACAGTTCCACGACCAGGACGAAAACCACACTGTTCCTCCTGAATCCGAGGTTCGACTATCCGGCGTAGCCTCCTCTCCAGTACACCTGAATAACCCTTACCGGGAAGGCTGAGGAGTGATATCCCACGATAGTTGGAACACACCCTCCGGTACAGGCTTTGAGCCAGGGGGCTACAAGAATTGCCACCCAAGCTCGTCACCTCTCACTGCGTGCAACGCCAGTGTGGAAGAGAGTCCAGTCCCTCTCGAGAGAACTGGTTCCAGAGCCCTTGCTGTGCATCAAGGTGAGTCCGACTAAATCCAGCCGGAATTTCCCTACTTCACGCACCAGCTCAGGCTCCTTCCCTCCCTGTGAGGGGACGTTCCCCAGTCCCAAGAGCTAGCTTATGTAGCGGAGGATCAGACCGCCAAGTGCCGTGCCTTCGGCTGCCGCCCAGCTCACAATGCACCCGACCTCTTAGGCCCCTCCTATGAGTGGTTAGCCCATTGGAGGGATGACCCACATTGACTCTTCAGGCTGTGCCCGGCCGGGCCCCATGGGGGCAGGCTCTCGCCATCGTGCCCCAACTCTGGGCCTGGCTCCAGAGCAGGGCCCAGGTGACTGGCGTCCGGGCGAGGGAAATCTAAGTCTACTTTGCTGTACATCTATAGAATTCTTCGAGCTGCTGATCCCTCACCTAGGACCTGTTTGTCTTGGGAGACCCTATAACAGGGGTCGGGAACCTTTTTGGTTGAGAGAGCCATGAAAGCCAAATATTTCAAAATGTATTTCCGTGAGAGCCATATAATATTTTTTAAACACTGAATACAACTAAATGTGTGCATTTTTAAGTAAGACCTGTCATGTCTTTGTGATCATGTTCTGTTTAGTTATGTTCTCTTTTGTTTTTGACTCCATTAGTTCCTGTTTTTGCTTACCCTGATTTGTTTTTATTTCCATGACTACCAATCATTTCACCTGTTTTCACGACTCACGCACCTGATTCACTTGAACTCATGTACCTGTTTTCAATCACCACGTCACCATTTAAGCCTGCAGTTGCCAGGCAGTCAGCCTGGCGACATCACCTTCTACTCACCCTCTATCACCTCCTACTCACCTATGTTATCCATGCCGATGATCCATGCTCTTTCTCGGTCCAAGTAAGTTTTTCATGCCATAGTTTGTAAGTTTTATTTTATGTTCATAGTTCTCCCATTGTGCGAGTTTTAGTTTTCATAGCCAAGTTTTTAACCTCCCCTGAGAGGGCCTTTTGTTTATACCCTTTGTTTTTGTAATATTTTTGAGTTAAGATTGAAGATGTCATTACCTTCACGCCATGTCCGTTCCAATCGCTTTGCACCACGGGAAAAACTTCACCATAGTCCAGGTCTTGACAAGACCAACATTTTTAGAGTACAATAAGTCTCTTATTCTTTTTAATAACATTGTTATTCTAAATTGAACCAATAATAAATCTAATACTTCTTACCATTAATGCAACATCTTGGACAGGTGGGATAGAAAACGGGTGGTTGGATTAAAATGCATGAGAATGTTTAATAATTTGAACGTTATTTTTAACTCTGTGATTACCAGCGTAATTATTAATCACTTATCGTCAGCTAAGATTTATCTGAGAGCCAGATGTAGTCATCAAAGGAGCCACATCTGGCTCTAAAGCCATAGGTACCCTACCCCTGCCCTATAAGAAGAATGAAAGACCCCAAACAACATAGCTCCTAGGATCATTAAGACATGCAAACTCCTCTACCACGATAAGGCGGCAGCTCAGAGAGGAGTTTTACTGGAAAAAAAAACATTTGGTAAGGTTTGCAAAAACAAAAATAAATGTTTTACTCAATTTTACAGGAATGTACTTACAATCCTGAGATACTGCGTAAAAAGCAATACAAATGTATTTCAACATAATTCCTAATCCAAACGTGCAAAATGTCTAAAAATGCTTGTGATATTGAATCCAAGTGAAATGGACTAGAAACAGTTGTTTTTCTAAGGTTTGCAAATACAAAAAATAGGTTTTACCCAATTTGACTGTATACTGTTACATTCAATATGACGGTTATTTAAACATAACTTCTAAACCACACATGAAACATGGCTAATAATGCCAAGAGATATTTATCTTTGTCAGTTGTACTACAAAAAATATATTTTGTAAGGTTTGCAAATACACAAATTAGTATTTTTTCTTCAGTATAACTGTCATAATAGATATAAAAGTTTTATAAACATGACTCCAAAACCAAACATAAATCTGCTTTGAAAAAGCCTGTAATAATGAATTTATGTGAGTTAATCAGAATCAGGTATTTTGTAAAGATATAAAAATACAACAATGAAGTTTTACTCACTATGACAGTATACAGTCACACTCAATATGACAGTTTTTGAAACATACCTCCAAAAACACACATGAAAAATGTATAATAATGCCTGAAGAAATGTATCTTTGTAAGTTTTACTGGAAAAAAAAAACATTTGGTAAGGATTGATTTTTTTTTATTATTTTTTTTTTTTTTTTTTTTTTTTTTTACCCAATATGACAGTAAGGTATTTACAATTCTGGGATAATGCGAAAAAAGTAATAAAAATGTATTCCTACATAATTCCTAATCCAAAGGTGTAAAATGTCTGATTACAAAGAATAAGTTTTACCCATTTTGACTGTATACTGTAACACTGAATATGAAGGTTATTTAAACATAACTTCTAAACCACACGTGAAAAATGGCTAATAATGCCTGAAATAATGCATATTTGGGAGTTTTACTCGAAACATATGCTTTTTAAATCTTGCAAATGCAAAAAGTAGTTTTTTTTACTCAATTTGACAATAATATTCTTAAAATCCTTAGATATTGCGAAAAAAGCAATAAAGATGTATTCAAACTTAACTTCTAAACAAAATATTTAAAATGGCTAATAATTTCTATAAATATTTATCTTTGTTAGTTGTACTAGAACAAATATATTTTGTAAGGTTTGTAAAGCCAAAAGTTAGTTTTGTATTCAATATAACAGTAAAACTGTCATGCTAAATATGAAAATGTATAAACATATCTCCAAAAATACAAATGCAACATTTCTAATAATGCCTGAAGAAATTTATATTTTTGAGTTTTTCTGAAAAAACAAAAACAAACATTCGGTAAGTTTTGCAAAAACAAGAAGTAATTTTTTACCCAATTTGACAGTAATGTACTTAGATTCCTGAGATAATGCAAACAAAGCAATACAAATGTATTCCAACAAAATTCCTAATCCAAAGGTGCAAAATGTCTAAAAATGCCAGTGATATTGAAGCCATGTGAGTTTTACTAGAAACAGTAGTTTTTCTATGGTTTGCAAACAACAAGAAATAGGTTTTTACCAATTTGACTGTATACTGTAACACTCAAAATTTGTACAATATGACAGTTATTTAAACATATCCTTGGGAGTTTTACTCGAAACAAATGTTTTTTAAATTTTGCAACTGAAAAAAGTAGTTTTTTTTACTCAATATGACACAAAGGTTCTTAAAATCCTAAGATAATGCGAAAAAAGCAATAAAAATGTATTCAAACATAACTTCTAAACTACACATGAAAAATGGCTAATAATTTCTAGAAATATTTATCTTTGTTAGTTGTATTAGAACAAATACATTTTGTAAGGTTTGTAAAGCCACAAGTTAGTTTTGTATTCAATATAACAGTATAACTGTCATACTAAACAAGAAATGTTTATAAACATAACTCCTAAAATACACATGTAAAATGTCTGATAATGCCTGAGGAAATGTATATTTGTGAGTTTTACTGGAAAAAAAACATTTAGTAAGTTTCGCAAAAACAAAAAGTAATTTTTTACCCGATTTGACAGTAATGTACTTAGAATCCTGAGATAATGCGAAAAAAATGTATTCCAACATAATTCCTAATCCAAACGCATAAAATGTCTAAAAATGCCTGTGATATTGAATCCATGTGAGTTTTATTAGAAACAGTTGTTTTTCTATGGTTTGCAAACACAAAGAATAGGTTTTACCCAGTTTGACTGTATACTGTAACACTCAATATGAAGGTTATTCAAAAATAACTTCAAAACCACACATGAAAATTGGCTATTAATGCCTGAAAAAAATGCATCTTTGGGAGTATTAGTCGAAACATATGCTTTTTTAAATCTTGCAAATTTAAAAAGTAGTTTTTTACTCAATATGACTATAATGTTCTTAGAATCCTGAGATAATGTGAAAAAAGCAATAAAATGTATTCAAACATAACTTCTAAACAACACATGGAAAAATGGCTAATAATGCCTAGAGATATGTATTTTTGTTGGTTGTACTATAAAAATGATCTTTTGTAAGGTTTGCAAAGACACAAGTTAGTTTTTTTATTCAATATAACAGTGTAACTGTCATACTAAATATGAAAGGTTTATAATCATAACTCCAAAACCAAATATGAAATTTGTCTTAAAAAGCCTTTAATATTGAATGTATGTGAGTTTTAGCAGAATCAGGTATTTTGGAAAGGTTCACAAATACAAAAATTAGGTTTTACTGGCCTCGTATTGGTTAAATCCAAAATGACAGTTTTTGAAACATAACTCCAAAAATACATATACATGCAAAATGTCTAATAATGCCTGAAGAAATGCATCTCTGAGAGTTTTCCTGAAAAAAAAAACATTTGGTAAGCTTTGCAAAAACAAAATTTTATTTTTTACTCAATTTGACGGTAATGTACATAAAATGCTGAGATAAAGCGAAAAGAGCAATAAAAATGTATTCCAACATAATTCATAATCCAAACGTGCAAAATGTCTAAAAATGCCTTTGGTATTGAATACTTGTGAGTTTTACTAGATACAGTTGTTTTTCTATGGTTTGCAAATACAAAAATGAGGTTTTACTCAATATGACTGTATACTGTAACACTCAATATAACAGTTATTTAAACATAACTCCTACACCACACATGAAAAATGGCTAATAATGTCTGAAATAATGCATCTTTGGGAGTTTTACTCGAAACATATGCTTTTTTAAATCTTGCAAATGCAAAAAGTAGTTTTTTACTCACTATGACTATAATAGTCTTAGAATCCTGAGATAATGCGAAAAAAGCAATAAAATTGTATTCAAACATAACTTCTAAACAACACATGCAAAATGGCTAATAATGCCTAGAGATATGTATTTTGGTTGGTTGTACTCGAAAAATTATGTTTTGTAAGGTTTGCAAAGACACAAGTTAGTTTTTTTTATTCAATATAACAGTGTAACTGTCATACTAAATATGAAAGGTTTATAATCATAACTCCAAAACCGAACATGAAATTTGTCCAAAAAAGCCTGTAATATTGAATTTATGTGAGTTTTTGGAAGGAATCACAAATACAAAAATGAGGTTTTACTGGCCTCATATTGGTCACACTCAAAATGACAGTTTTTGAAACATAACTCCAAAAATACACATGCAAAATGTCTAATAATGCCTGAAGAAATGCATCTTTGAGAGTTTTCCTGAAAAAAAAAACATTTGGTGAGGTTTGCAAAGACAACATTTTATTTTTTACTCAATTTGACGGTAATATACATAGAATCCTGAGATAAAGCGAAAAAAGCAATACAAATGTATTCCAACATAATTCCTAATCCAAACGTGCAAAATGTCTAAAAATGCCTGTGATATTGAATACTTGTGAGTTTTACTGGATAGAGTTGTTTTTCTATACAAAAATGAGGTTTTACTCAATATGACTGTATACTGTAACACTCAATATGACAGTTATTTAAACATAACTCCTACACCACAAATGAAACATGGCTAATAATGCCTGAAATAATGCATCTTTGGGAGTTTTACTCGAAACATATGCTTTTTTAAATCTTGCAAATGCAAAAAGTAGTTTTTTACACAATATGACGGCGTGGCGCAGTGGGAGAGTTTCCGTGCGCAACCCGAGGGTCACTGGTTCAAATCCCACCTAGAACCAACCTCGTCACGTCCGTTGTGTCCTGAGCAAGACACTTCACCCTTGCTCCTGATGGTTGCTGGTTGGCGCCTTGCATGGCAGCTCCCTCCATCAGTGTGTGAATGTGTGTGTGGATGGGTAAATGTGGAAGTAGTGTCAAAGCGCTTTGAGTACCTTGAAGGTAGAAAAGCGCTATACAAGTACAACCCATTTAATGTTCTTAGAATCCTGAGATAATGCGAAAAAAGCAATAAAATTGTATTCAAACATAACTTCTAAACAACACATGCAAAATGGCTAATAATGCCTAGAGATATGTATTTTGGTTAGTTGTACTTGAAAAAATATGTTTTGTAAGGTTTGCAAAGACACAAGTTAGTTTTTTTATTCAATATAACAGTGTAACTGTCATTCTAAATATCAATCAATCAATCAATGTTTACTTATATAGCCCTAAATCACTAGTGTCTCAAAGGGCTGCACAAACCACCACGACATCCTCGGTAGGCCCACATAAGGGCAAGGAAAACTCACACCCAGTGGGACATCGGTGACAATAATGACCCAGTGGGACGTCGGTGACAATGATGACTATGAGAACCTTGGAGAGGAGGAAAGCAATGGATGTTGAGCGGGTCTAACATGATACTGTGAATGTTCAATCCACAATGGATCCAACACAGTCGCGAGAGTCCAGTCCAAAGCGGATCCAACACAGCAGCGAGAGTCCCGTTCACAGCGGAGCCAGCAGGAAACCATCCCAAGCGGAGGCGGATCAGCAGCGCAGAGATGTCCCCAGCCGATACACAGGCAAGCAGTACATGGCCACCGGATCGGACCGGACCCCCTCCACAAGGGAGAGTGGGACATAGAAGGAAAATAAAAGAAACCGCAGATCAACTGGTCTAAAAAAGGAGTCTATTTAAAGGCTAGAGTATACAAATGAGTTTTAAGGTGAGACTTAAATGCTTCTACTGATATGATAGGTTTATAATCATAACTCCAAAACCAAACATGAAATTTGTCTAAAAAAGCCTGTAATATCGAATTTATGTGAGTTTGATCAGAATCAGGTATTTTGGAAAGAATCACAAATACAAAAATTAGGTTTTACTGGCCTCATATTGGTCACACTCAAAATGACAGTTTTTGAAACATAACTCCAAAAATACACATGCAAAATCTCTAATAATGCCTGCAGAAATGCATCTTTGAGAGGTTTCCTGAAAAAAAAAAAAACATTTGGTAAGGTTTGCAAAAACAAAATTTTATTTTTTACTCAGTTTGACGGCAATGTACTTAGAATCCTGAGATAATGCGAAAAAAGCAATACAAATGTATTCCAGCATAATTCCTAATCCAAACGTGCAAAATGTCTAAAAATGCCTGTGATATTGAATACTTGTGAGTTTTACTAGATACAGTTGTTTTTGCAATGGTTTGCAAATACAAAAATGAGGTTTTACTCAATATGACTGTATACTGTAACACTCAATATGACAGTTTTTTAAACACTACTCCTACACCACACATGAAAAATGGCTAATAATGCCTGAAATAATGCATCTTTGGGAGTTTTACTCGAAACATATGCTTTTTTAAATCTTGCAAATTTAAAAAGTAGTTTTTTACTCAATATGACTATAATGTTCTTAGAATCCGGAGATAATGCGAAAAAAGCAATAAAAATGTATTCAAACATAACTTCTAAACAACACATGCAAAATGGCTAATAATAGCTAGAGATATGTATTTTTGTTAGTTGTACTAGAAAAATTGTCTTTTGTAAGGTTTGCAAAGACACAAGTTAGTTTTTTTATTCAATATAACAGTGTAACTGTCATACTAAATATGAAAGGTTTATAATCATAACTCCAAAACCAAACATGACATTTGTCTAAAAAAGCCTGTAATATTGAATTTATGTGAGTTTTAGCAGAATCAGGTATTTTGGAAAGAATCACAAATACAAAAATGAGGTTTTACTGGCCTCATATTGGTCACACTCAAAATGACAGTTTTTGAAACATAACTCCAAAAATACACATGAAAAATGTCTAATAATGCCTGAAGAAATGCATCTTTGAGAGTTTTCCTGAAAAAAAAACATTTGGTAAGGTTTGCAAAAATAAAATTTGATTTGTTACTCAATTTGACAGTAATGTACTTAGAATCCTGAGATAATGCGAAAAAAGCAATAAAAATGTATTCCAACATAATTCCTAATCAAAACGTGCAAAATGAATAAAAATGCCTGTAATATTGAATACATGTGAGTTTCACTAGATACATTTATTTTTCAATGGTTTGCAAATACAAAAATGAGGTTTTACTCAATATGAATGTATACTGTAACACTCAATATGACAGTTATTTGAACACAACTCCTACACCACACATGAAAAATAGCTGACAATGCCTGAAATAATGCATCTTTTGGAGTTTTACTCGAAACATATGCTTTTTTAAATCTTGCAAATGCAAAAAGTAGTTTTTTACTCAATATGACTATAATAGTCTTAGAATCCTGAGATAATGCGAAAAAAGCAATAAAATTGTATTCAAACATAACTTCTAAACAACACATGGAAAATGGCTAATAATGCCTAGAGATATGTATTTTGGTTAGTTGTACTAGAAAAATTATCTTTTGTAAGGTTTGCAAAGACACAAGTTAGTTTTTTTTATTCAATATAACAGTGTAACTGTCATACTAAATATGAAACGTTTATAATCATAACTCCAAAACCAAACATGAAATTTGTCTAAAAAAGCCTGTAATATGAATTTATGTGAGTTTTAGCAGAATCAGGTGTTTTGGAAAGAATCACAAATACAAAAATGAGGTTTTACTGGCCTCATATTGGTCACACTCAAAATGACAGTTTTTTAAACATAACTCCAAAAATACACATGCAAAATGTCTTATAATGCCTGAAGAAATGCATCTTTGAGAGTTTTCCTGAAAAAAAAAAACATTTGGTGAGGTTTGCCAAAACAAAATTTTATTTTTTACTCAGTTTGACGGCAATGTACTTAGAATCCTGAGATAATGCGAAAAAAGCAAAAAAAATGTATTCCAGCATAATTCCTAATCCAAACGTGCAAAATGTCTAAAAATGCCTGTGATATTGAATACTTGTGAATTTTACTAGATACAGTTGTTTTTCTATGGTTTGCAAATACAAAAATGAGGTTTTACTCAATATAACTGTATACTGTAACACTCAATATGACAGTTTTTTAAACACTACTCCTACACCACACATGAAAAATGGCTAATAATGCCTGAAATAATGCATCTTTGGGAGTTTTACTCGAAACATATGCTTTTTTAAATCTTGCAAATTTAAAAAGTAGTTTTTTACTCAATATGACTATAATGTTCTTAGAATCCGGAGATAATGCGAAAAAAGCAATAAAATGGTATTCAAACATAACTTCTAAACAACACATGGAAAATGGCTGATAATGCCTAGATATATGTATTTTTGTTAGTTGTACTAGAAAAATTATCTTTTGTAAGGTTTGCAAAGACACAAGTTAGTTTTTTTATTCAATATAACAGTGTAACTGTCATACTAAATATGAAAGGTTTATAATCATAACTCCAAAACCAAACATGACATTTGTCTAAAAAAGCCTGTAATATTGAATTTATGTGAGTTTTAGCAGAATCAGGTATTTTGGAAAGAATCACAAATACAAAAATGAGGTTTTACTGGCCTCATATTGGTCACACTCAAAATGACAGTTTTTGAAACATAACTCCAAAAATACACATGAAAAATGTCTAATAATGCCTGAAGAAATGCATCTTTGAGAGTTTACCTGAAAAAAAACATTTGGTAAGGTTTGCAAAAATAAAATTTGATTTGTTACCCAATTTGACAGTAATGTACTTAGAATCCTGAGATAATGCGAAAAAAGCAATAAAAATGTATTCCAACATAATTCCTAATCCAAACGTGCAAAATTTCTAAAAATGCCTGAGATATTGAATACATGTGAGTTGTACTAGATACAGATGTTTTTCTATGGTTTGCAAATACACAATTTAGGTTTTACTCAATATGACTGTATACTGTAACACTCAATATGACAGTTATTTAAACATAACTCCTACACCACACATGAAAAATGGCTAATAATGCCTGAAATAATTTATCTTTGGGAGTTTTATACGAAACATATGCTTTTTTAAATTTTGCAAATGCAAAAAGTAGTTTTTTACTTAATATGACTATAATAGTCTTACAATCCTGACATAATGCGAAAAAAAGCAATAAAAATGTATTCAAACATAACTTCTAAACAAAACATGCAAAATGGCTAATAATGACTAGAGATATGTTTTTTTGTTAGTTGTACTAGAAAAATGATCTTTTGTAAAGTTTGCAAGGACATAAGTTTTTTTTTATTCAATATAACATTATAACTGTCATACTAAATATGAAAGGTTTATAATCATACCTCAAAACTAAACACAATTTGTTTCTAAAAAAGAAGCCTGTAATATTGAATTTATGTGAGTTTAAGCAGATTCAGGTATTTTGGAAAGGTTCAAAAATACAAAAATTAGGTTTTACTGGCCTCATATTGGTGATACTCAAAATGACCGTTTTTGAAACATAACTCCAAAAGTAGAAATGTAAAATGTCTAATAATGCCTAAAGAAATGCATCTTTTAGAGTTTTCCTGAAAAAAAAACATTTCGTAGGGTTTGCAATAACAAAAAGTAATTTTTTACTCAATTTGACAGTAATGTACTTAGAATCCTGAGATAATGCGAAAAAAGCAATAAAAATGTATTCCAACAGAATTCCTAATCCAAACGTGCAAAATGTCTAAAATGCCTGTGATATTGAATACATGTGAGTTTTACTATAGTACAGTTGTTTTTCTATGGTTTGCAAATACAAAATTTAGGTTTTACTCAATATGACTATACTGTAACACTCAATATGACAGTTATTTAAACATAACTCCTACACCACACATGAAAAATGGCTAATAATGCCTGAAATAATGCATCTTTGGGAGTTTTACTCGAAACATATGCTTTTTTAAATCTTGCAAATGCAAAAAGTATTTTTTACTCTATATGACTATAATGTTCTTATAATCCTGAGGTAATGGGAAAAAGCAATACAAAAGTTTTCAAACATAACTTTCAAACAACACATGCAAAACGGCTAATAATTCCTAGAGATGTGTATCTTTGTTAGTTGTAGTAGAAAAATTATATTTTGTAGGGTTCACTGGGAAAACAAAATCCTATTTGTATGGTTAGTTTACTCTAAATTTCTACTATCATTTTTCAATTTTTTAAAATAGGTTATAAATCTGTAGAATTGAAGACATTATCTGTAAATAAAAAAAAAACGCCTGTTATTTTAAGTAATATGCCAGTAATGACAAACTATGTATATTCCTATTTTTTTTTTACAGAAAAATACCAAATTATTTATACAAATTATTTTCTGTTTTCTCAAATTACTTTCAATTTCATGTAAAATTACAGTAATTAACTTTAATTAAATATGTAGCTTGTTATATAAAAGTATTTGTTCATACTAACAATCTAACAGTTTTATATGTAATTTTAAGGTAAATCAAATTTTTTCAATATTTATGTGTATTTTCACATTCAAGTCAAAAAATATATGTAGCCTCTTATAAAAGGTGTATGCTCAAACTGTAATATGACGTACATGAAATACTGCAATAGATTCTTAATGAACAGTCAACAGCCATACAGATCACACTCACGGTGGCCGTACAAACAACTTTAACAATGTTACAAATATGCGCCACACTGTGGAGCCACATCAATCAAGACTGACAAACACATTTCAGGAGAACCTCGTCACCGTAACACAACATTAACACAACAGAAACAATTCCTAGAATTCCATGTGTTACAATACACACCCCCACCACCTAACCCCGCCCAGCTCAACCAACACACGGAGGGGGGCGGTGATGTTTTGGGGCACGGGGTTGGGTGGTAGCGGGATTGTAGCCCGGAAGAGTCAGCGCTGCTTGGGCTTCTGGGTATTTGTTATGTTGTGTTTATGTTTTATTACAGTGAGGATGTTTTCCTGAAATGTGTTTATCATTCTTGTTCGATACGGGTTTACAGTGTGGTGCATATTTGTAACAGTGTTAAGGTTTTTTGTACAGCCACCGTCAGTGTGACCTGTGTGGCTGTTGACCAAGTATATCTTGCAGTCACTTTTCAAATGAACGACGAAACCGTGCTCATTACATGCCTCAATTGGCACGCTGATGATTTGATGAATGAGTGTTCAATAAAACCCACCACGGTATTACGTGTCATATTCGCCCGGCCAAACTTTGAGTCAACTCTACATGCGGGTCAGTGAAATTCTCGTGGTGAAGTGATAGGAATGGTAAGTATGTTGCTAGGGTGGGATAGCCATTCATGCAAGGTTAACCCACTTTGTATTAATTTCCTGCATCCAGTGGCCCCCCGCTAAAGTCAATGAGACACCCATGATCCTAACAATTCAGAAAAAATCTGTTAAACAATGGTATTTTTCTGTGGAACCGCCAGCATTGTCATTTCACTAAAGGGGGTTGATCGTAATAATTTGGAAAAACTCTGAAGAATAAAGGTATTTTTCTGCGGAACTGTTTGCATCGTCACGTTATTAAAGGTGGTTGATCTTAATAATTTAGTAAAAATCTGTAAAATTACGATATTTCTCCCCAAAACGTTTCATGAAAATTTCTGTAAATATAATGTTTTTGATCATTATTTGTTTTACAATGTTTTACTTTAATTTTATGGTTTTTGTTTGGCAGCCGTAGCTGCCAGTAAATGACCGTTTTTTTTACAGAATTTATTTTTACAGTGTTTGCAAAGATATAATTTTTTCTTTTATTTAATATAACAGTATAACTGTCGTACTAAATATGAAAGGTTCATAAACATAACTCAAAAACCAAACATGAAATCTGTCTAAAAAAGCCTGTAATATTGACTTTATGTGAGTTTTACCTGAATTAGGTATTTTGGAAAGGTTCACAAATACAACAATTTGGTTTTACTGGCCACACATTGGTCACACTGAATAAGACAGTTTTTGAACCATATCTCCAAAAATACACATGCAAAATTACAAAAAAAAGCCTGAAGAAATGTATCTTTGTGAGTTTTACTGGAAAAACAACATTTTGTAAGGTTTGCAATAACAAAAAGAAATGTTTTGTAATGTTAATGTAATTTTAAGGTACATTAATTTTTTTTAATATTTATGTGTATTTTCACATTCAAGGCGAAAAATATATGTAGCCTCTTATAAAAGGTTTATGCTCAAACTAACATTTACATGTTTTTCCCTGTAATATGACATACATGAATGACTGCAAGACATACTTAATCAACAGTCAACAGCCTTACAGATCACACTGACGGTGGCCGTACAAACGACTTTAACAATGTTACAAATATGCGCCACACTGTAGAGCCACATCAAACAAGAATGACAAACACATTTCAGGAGAACATCTTCACCGTGACACAACATTAACACAACAGAAACAATACCCAGAATTCCATGTGTTACAATGCACACCCCCACCACCTAAACCCGCCCACCTCAACCAACGCACGGAGGGGGGCGGTGATGTTTTGGGGCGCGGGGTTGGGTGGTAGCGGGGATGTAGCCCGGAAGAGATAGCGCTGCATGGTTTTGTGGGTATTTGTTATGTTGTGTTTATGTTTTATTACAGTGAGGATGTTTTCCTGAAACGTGTTCATCATTCTTGTTCCATGTGGGTTCACAGTGTGGTGCATATTTGTAACAGTGTTAAAGTTGTTTGTGCAGCCACCGTCAGTGTGACCTGTGTGGCTGTTGACCAAGTATATCTTGCAGTCACTATCATATGCACAACAATACTGTGCACATCACATGTTTCAATTGAAACGCTAATGATTTGGTGAATGAGCGTACAAAAAAGCTCACCGCGTTACTACTTGTCATAGTAGCCAAGCTTTGAGTCAATCCTATATGAGGGTAGTGAAAATCTCGGGGTGAAATGGTGGGATTGGTAAGTATGTTGCTAGGTTGGGATAGCGATTCATGCAAGGTTAACCCACTTTGTATCAATTTCCTGCATCCAGTGGCCCACCGGTAAAGTGAATGAGACACCCCTGATCCTAACAATTCAGAAGAAATCTGTTAAACAATGGTATTTTTCTGTGGAACCGCCAGCATTGTCACTTCACTAAAGGTGATTGATCGTAATAATTTGGAAAAACTCTTTAGAATAAATGTATTTTTCTGCAGAACTGTTTGCATCGTCACTTTATTAAAGGTGGTTGATCTTAATAATTTTGTAAAAATCTGTAAAATTACGATATTTCTCCCCAAAAATTTTCATGAAAATTTCTGTAAATATAATGTTTTTGATCATCATTTGGTTTACAATGTTTTACTTTAATTTTATGGTTTTTGTTTGGCAGCCGTAGCTGCCAGTAAATGACCGTTTTTTTTACAGAATTTATTTTTACAGTGTTTTCAAAGATAGAAGTTTGTTTTTTTTATTCGATATAACAGTATTACTGTCATACTAAATATGAAAGGTTCATGAACATAACTCCAAAACCAAACATGAAATCTGTCTAAAAAAAAGCCTGTAATATTGACTTTATGTGAGTTTTACCTGAATTAGGTATTTTGGAAAGGTTCACAAATACAAAAATTTGGTTTTACTGGCCTCACATTGGTCACACTCAATAAGACAGTTTTTGAACCCTATCTCCAAAAATACACATGCAAAATTACAAAAAAATGCCTGAAGAAATGTATCTTTGTGAGTTTTACTGGATAAAAAAAACATTTTGTAAGGGTTGCAAAAACAAAAAGAAATGTTTTACCCAATTTGACAGTAATGTACATAAAATCCTGAGATAATGTAAAAAGAGCAATAAAAATGTATTCCAACATAATTCCTAATCCAAACGTGCAAAATTTCTAAAAATGCCTGTGATATTGAATCCATGTGAGTTTTACTAGATACAGTTGATTTTCTATGGTTTGCAAATCCAAAAATGAGGTTTTACTCAATATGACTGTATACTGTAACACTCAATATGACAGTTATTTAAACATAACTCCTACACCACACATGGCTAATAATGCCTGAAATAATGCATCTTTGGGAGTTTTACTCGAAACGATTGCTTTTTTAAATCTTTGCAATGCAAAAAAATTGTTGTTTTACTCAATATGACAATAATGTTCTTGGAATCCTGAGATAATGCGAAAAAAGCAATAAAAATGTTTTCAAACACAACTTTTAAACAACACATGCAAAACGGCTAATAATCCCTAGAGATGTGTATCTTTGTCAGTTGTAGTAGAAAAATTATATTTCGTAGGGTTCACAGTAAAAAAAAAAAAAAAAATCCAATTTTTATGGTTAGTTTACTCTAAATTTCTACTGTAATTTTTAAATTTTTTTAGATAGGTTATGAAACTGTAGAATTGAAGACATTATGTGTAAATAAACAAACCGCCTGTTATTTTGAATAATATACCAGTAATGATGAACTATGTATATTCCTATTTTTTTTACAGGAAAATACCAAATTAATTATACATATTACTTTCTGTTTTCTCAAATTACTTTCAATTTCATGTAAAATTACAGTAATTAACTTTATATAAATATGTAGCTTGTTATATAAAAGTATTTGCCCATGCTAACAATCTAAAAGTTTTGTATGTAATTTTAAGGTAAATCAATTTTTTTTAATATTTATGTGTATTTTCACATTCAAGGTGAAAAATATATGTAGCCTCTTATAAAAGGTTTATGCTCAAACTAACAATTTCATGTTTTTCCCTGTAATATGACATACATGAATGACTGCAAGACATAGTTAATCAACAGTCAACAGCCTTACAGATCACACTGACGGTGGCCGTACAAACGACTTTAACAATGTTACAAATATGCGCCACACTGTAGAGCCACATCAAACAAGAATGACAAACACATTTCAGGAGAACATCTTCACCGTGACACAACATTAACACAACAGAAACAATACCCAGAATTCCATGTGTTACAATACACACCCCCACCACCTAAACCCGCCCACCTCAACCAACGCACGGAGGGGGGCGGTGATGTTTTGGGGCGCGGGGTTGGGTGGTAGCGGGGATGTAGCCCGGAAGAGATAGCGCTGCATGGTTTTGTGGGTATTTTTTATGTTGTGTTTATGTTTTATTACAGTGGAGATGTTTTCCTGAAATGTGTTTATCATTCTTGTTCAATGTGGGTTCACAGTGTGGTGCATATTTGTAACAGTGTTAAAGTTGTTTGTGCAGCCACCGTCAGTGTGACCTGTGTGGCTGTTGACCAAGTATATCTTGCAGTCACTATCATATGCACAACAATACCGTGCACATCACATGCCTCAATTGGCACGCTTATGATTTGGTGAATGAGCATACAAAAAAGCCCACGGTGGTACTACTTGTCATATTCGCCCGGCCAAGCTTTGAGTCAATCCTATATGAGGGTCAGTGAAATTCTCGGGGTGTAATGGTGGGATTGGTACGTACGATGCTAGGTTGGAATAGCGATTCATGCAAGGTTAACCCACTTTGTATCAATTTCCTGCATCCAGTGGCCCACCGGTAAAGTCAATGAGACACCCCTGATCCTAACAATTCAGAAGAAATCTGTTAAACAATGGTATTTTTCTGTGGAACCGCCAGCATTGTCACTTCACTAAAGGTGATTGATCGTAATACTTTGGAAAAACTCTTTAGAATAAATGTATTTTTCTGCAGAACTGTTTGCATCGTCACTTTATTAAAGGTGGTTGATCTTAATAATTTTGTAAAAATCTGTAAAATTACGATATTTCTCCCCAAAACATTTCATGAAAATTTCTGTAAATATAATGTTTTTGATCATTATTTGGTTTACAATGTTTTACTTTAATTTTATGTTTTTTGTTTGGCAGCCGTAGCTGCCAGTAAATGACCGTTTTTTTACATAATTTATTTTTACAGTGTTTTCAAAGATAAAAGGTTTCTTTTTTTATTCGATATAACAGTATTACTGTCATACTAAATATGAAAGGTTCATAAACATAACTCCAAAACCAAACATGAAATATGTCTAAAAAAGCCTGTAATATTGACTTTATGTGAGTTTTACCTGAATTAGGTATTTTGGAAAGGTTCACAAATACAAAAATTTGATTTTACTGGCCTCACTCAATAAGACAGTTTTTGAACCATATCTCCAAAAATACACATGCAAAATTACCAAAAAATGCCTGAAGAAATGTATATTTGTGAGTTTTACTGGAAAAAAAATTTTTTTGTAAGGTTTGCAAAAACAAAAAGAAATGTTTTACCCAATTTGACAGTAATGTACTTAAAATCCTGAGATAATGCAAAAAGAGCAATAAAAATGTAGTCCAACATAATTCCTAATCCAAACGTGCAATTTGTCTAAAAATACCTGTAATATTGAATTTATGTGAGTTTTAGCAGAATCGGGTATTTTGGAAAGAATCACGAATACAAAAATTAGGTTTTACTGGCCTTATATTGGTCACACTCAAAATGACAGTTTTTGAAACACAACTCCAAAAATACACATGCAAAATGTCTAATAATGCCTGAAGAAATGCATCTTTGAGAGTTTTCCTGAAAAAAAAAACATTTGGTAAGGTTTGCAAAAACAAAATTTGATTTTTTACTCAATTTGACAGTAATGTACTTAGAATCCTGAGATAATGCGAAAAAAGCAATACAAATGTATTCCAACATAATTCCTAATCAAAATGTGCAAAATGTCTAAAAATGCCTGTGATATTGAATACTTGTGAGTTTTACTGGATACAGTTGTTTTTCTATGATTTGCAAATACAAAAATGAGGTTTTACTCAATATGACTGTATACTGTAACACTCAATATGACAGTTTTTTAAACATAACTCCTACACCACACATGAAAAATGGCTAATAATGCCTGAAATAATGCATCTTTGGGAGTTTTACTCGAAACGTATGCTTTTTTAAATTTTGCAAATGCAAAAAGTAGTTTTTACTCAATAGGACAATAATGTTCTTAGAATCCTGAGATAATTTGAAAACAGCAATACAATTGTATTGAAACATAACTTCTAAACAACACATGCAAAATGGCTGATAATGCCTAGAGATATGCATTTTTGTTAGTTGTACTAGAAAAAATGATCTTTTGTAAGGTTTGCAAAGACACAAGTTAGTTTTTTTATTCAATATAACAGTGTAACTGTCATACTAAATATGAAAGGTTTATAATCATAACTCCAAAACCAAACATGAAATTTGTCTGAAAAAGCCTGTAATATTGAATTTATGTGAGTTTTAGCAGAATCAGGTATTTTGGAAAGAATCACAAATACAAAAATTAAGTTTTATTGGCCTCATATTGGTCACACTCAAAATGACAGTTTTTGAAACATAACTCCAAAAATACACATGCAAAATGTCTAATAATGCCTGAAGAAATGCATCTTTGAGAGTTTTCCCGAAAAAAAAAAAACATTTGGTGAAGTTTGCAAAAACAAAATTTGATTTGTTACTCAATTTGACAGTAATGTACTTAGAATCCTGAGATAATGCGAAAAAAGCAATAAAAATGTATTCCAGCATAATTCCTAATCTAAACCTGCAAAATGATTAAAAATGCCTGTGATATTGAATACTTGTGAGTTTTACTGGATGGAGTCTTTTTTCTATGGTTTACAAATACGAAAATGAGGTTTTACTCAATATGACTGTATACTGTAACACTCAATATGACAGTTTTTTGAACACAACTCCTACACCACACATGAAAAATGGCTAATAATGCCTGAAATAATGCATCTTTGGGAGTTTTACTCGAAACATATGCTTTTTTAAATCTTGCAAATGCAAAAAGTTGTTTTTTACTCAATATGACTATAATATTCTTAGAATCCTGAGATAATGCGAAAAAAGCAATAAAAATGTATTCAAACATAACTTCTAAACAACACATGCAAAATGGCTAATAATAGCTAAAGATATGTTTTTTTGTTAGTTGTACTAGAAAAATTATCTTTTGTAAGGTTTGCAAAGACACAAGTTAGTTTTTTTATTCAATATAACAGTGTAACTGTCATACTAAATATGAAAGGTTTATAATCATAACTCCAAAACCAAATATGAAATTTGTCTTAAAAAGCCTTTAATATTGAATTTATGTAAGTTTTACCAAAATCAGGTATTTTGGAAAGAATCACAAATACAAATATTAGATTTTACTGGCCTCATATTGGTCACACTCAAAATGACAGTTTTTGAAACATAACTCCAAAAATACACATGCAAAATGTCTAATAATGCCTGAAGAAATGTATCTTTGAGAGTTTTCCTGAAAAAAAAACATTTGGTAAGGTTTGCAAAAACAACATTTGATTTGTTACTCAATTTGACAGTAATGTACTTAGAATCCTGAGATAATGCGAAAAAAGCAATAAAAATGTACTCCAGCATAATTCCTAATCTAAACCTGCAAAATGATTAAAAATGCCTGTGATATTGAATACTTGTGAGTTTTACTTGATACAGTCTTTTTTCTATGGTTTACAAATACAAAAATGAGGTTTTACTCAATATGACTGTATACTGTAACACTCAATATGACAGTTATTTAAACATAACTCCTACACCACACATGAAAAATGGCTAATAATGCCTGAAATAATGCATCTTTGGGGTTTTACTCGAAACATATGCTTTTTTAAATCTTGCAAATGCAAAAAGTAGTTTTTTACTCAATATGACTATAATAGTCTTAGAATCCTGAGATAATGCGAAAAAAGCAATAAAAATGTATTCAATCATGACTTCTAAACAACACATGCAAAATGGCTAATAATAGCTAGATATATGTTTTTTTGTTAGTTGTACTAGAACAATGATCTTTTGTAAGGTTTGCAAAGACACAAGTTAGTTTTTTTATTCAATATAACAGTGTAACTGTCATACTAAATATGAAAGGTTTATAATCATAACTCCAAAACCAAACATGAAATTTGTCTGAAAAAGCCTGTAATATTGAATTTATGTGAGTTTTAGCAGAATCAGGTATTTTGGAAAGAATCACAAATACAAATATTAGATTTTACTGGCCTCATATTGGTCACACTCAAAATGACAGTTTTTGAAACATAACTCCAAAAATACACATGCAAAATGTCTAATAATGCCTGAAGAAATGCATCTTCGAGAGTTTTCCTGAAAAAAAAACATTTGGTAAGGTTTGCAAAAACAAAATTTGATTTGTTACTCAATTTGACAGTAATGTACTTAGAATCCTGAGATAATGCGAAAAAAGCAATAAAAATGTATTCCAACATAATTCTAAATCCAAACGTGCAAAATGTCTAAAAATGCCTGTGATATTGAATAATTGTGAGTTTTACTAGATACAGATGTTTTTTTATGGCTTGCAAATACAAAAACGAGCTTTTACTCAATATGACTGTATACTGTAACACTCAATATGACAGTTATTTAAATATAACTCCTACACCACACATGAAAAATGGCTAATAATGCCTGAAATAATGCATCTTTGGGAGTTTTACTCGAAACATATGCTTTTTTAAATCTTGCAAATGCAAAAAGTAGTTTTTTACTCAATATGACTCACAATACGAAGTTCCTGCAGTCCTGGGTTCAAATCCAGGCTCGGGATCTTTCTGTGTGGAGTTTGCATGTTCTCCCCGTGAATGCGTGGGTTCCCTCCGGGTACTCCGGCTTCCTCCCACTTCCAAAGACATGCACCTGGGGGTAGGTTGATTGGCAACACTAAATTGGCCCTAGTGTGTGAATGTGAGTGTGAATGTTGTCTGTCTATCTGTGTTGGCCCTGCGATGAGGTGGCGACTTGTCCAGGGTGTACCCTGCCTTCCGCCCGATTGTAGCTGAGATAGGCGCCAGCGCCCCCCGCGACCCCGAAAGGGAATAAGCGGTAGAAAATGGATGGATGGATGGATACTTAGAATCCTGAGATAATGCGAGAAAAGCAATAAAAGTGTATTCCAACATCATTCCTAATCCAAACGTGCAAAATGTCTAAAAATGCCTGTGATATTGAATACATGTGAGTTTTACTAGATACAGTTCTTTTTCAATGGTTTGCAAATACACAAATGAGGTTTTCCTCAATATGACTGTATACTGTAACACTCAATATGACAGTTTTTTAAACATAACTCCTACACCACACATGAAAAATGGCTAATAATGCCTGAAATAATGCATCTTTGGGAGTTTTACTCGAAACATATCCTTTTTTAAATCTTGCAAATGCAAAAAGTAGTTTTTTACTCAATATGACTATAATAGTCTTAGAATCCTGAGATAATGCGAAAAAAGCAATAAAAATGTATTCAAACATAACTTCTAAACAACACATGCAAAATGGCTAATAATAGCTAGAGATATGTTTTTTTGTTAGTTGTACTAGAAAAATGATCTTTTGTAAGGTTTGCAAAGACACAAGTTAGTTTTTTTATTCAATATAACAGTGTAACTGTCATACTAAATATGAAAGGTTTATAATCATAATTCCAAAACCAAATATGAAATTTGTCTTAAAAAGCCTTTAATATTGCATTTATGTAAGTTTTAGCAGAATCGGGTATCTTGGAAAGAATCACAAATACAAATATTAGATTTTACTGGCCTCATATTGGTCACACTAAAAATGACAGTTTTTGAAACATAACTCCAAAAATACACATGCAAAATGTCTAATAATGCCTGAAGAAATGCATCTTCGAGAGTTTTCCTGAAAAAAAAAAAATTTGGTAAGGTTTGCAAAAACCAAATTTATAAGCCACATCAACTTAATAGCAAAGACTACTTCCGGACTCGGCAACATCTAATTTCTCGGAATTGCAACTGCATGCAAATGTTATGACGTAATACTTGCGAATGAGACCTAGAAAGTGTAAAAAAAACAAACGATTTTTGATTGAATGGCAATTTAAAAAAAATCGATAAAAAAAACAGTGGGGCAAAAAAGTATTTAGTCAGCCAGCGATTGTGCAAGTTCTCCCACTTAAAATGATGACAGAGGTCTGTAATTTTCATCATAGGTACACTTCAACTGTGAGAGACAGAATGTGAAAAAAAAATCCAGGAATTCACATTGTAGGAATTTTAAAGAATTTATTTGTAAATGATGGTGGAAAATAAGTATTTGGTCAACCATTCAAAGCTCTCACTGATGGAAGGAGGTTTTGGCTCAAAATCTCACGATACATGGCCCCATTCATTCTTTCCTTAACACGAATCAATGGTCCTGTCCCCTTAGCGGAAAAACAGCCCCAAAGCATGATGTTTCCACCCCCATGCTTCACAGTAGGTGTGGTGTTCTTGGGATGCAACTCAGTATTCTTCTTCCTCCAAACACGACGAGTTGAGTTTATACCAAAAAGTTCTATTTTGGTTTCATCTGACCACATGACATTCTCCCAATCCTCTGCTGTATCATCCATGTATCCATTTTGGTATAAACTCAACTCGTCGTGTTTGGAGGAAGAAGAATACTGAGTTGCATCCCAAGAACACCATACCTACTGTGAAGCATGGGGGTGGAAACATCATGCTTTGGGGCTGTTTTTCTGCTAAGGGGACAGGACCATTGATCCGTGTTAAGGAAAGAATGAATGGGGCCATGTATCGTGAGATTTTGAGCCAAAACCTCCTTCCATCAGTGACAGCTTTGAATGGTTGACCAAATACTTATTTCCCACCATAATTTACACATAAATTCTTTAAAATTCCTACAATGTGAATTCCTGGATTTTTTTTTTTCACATTCTGTCTCTCACAGTTGAAGTGTACCTATGATGAAAATTACAGACCTCTGTCATCATTTTCAGTGGGAGAACTTGCACAATCGGTGGCTGACTAAATACTTTTTTGACCCACTGTATATGTATATATATATATATAATTTTTTTTTATTTCAATAAGTGCTGTCCAGCTACTCAGACAAATCCTATTATTGATATAGATCAGACCTGGGCAAATTAAGGCCCTGGGGCCACATGCGGCCCATTCAGCTATTCAATCCGGCCCGCCGGAAATTCCCAAATAATTGTTTTAGATGTTTACAATGGAAAGTGTAGCTGCCATCATGATGTGCAGTGATTATTTTCTAATGACCGGAAGTCCTCAACTATACTATAAGTCTTCCAATGCTTGGAATCTGTGTCATATACTAGTAACTATGGTCATCTAATTAGTTACTATGGTCATTTAATTAGTTACTATGGTCATCTAATTAGTTACCATGGTCATCTAATTAGTTACTATGGTCATCTAATTAGTTACTATGGTCATCTAATTAGTTACCATGGTCATCTAATTAGTAACTATGGTCATCTAATTAGTTACTATGGTCATTTAATTAGTTACTATGGTCATCTAATTAGTTACCATGGTCATCTAATTAGTTACTATGGTCATCTAATTAGTTACTATGGTCATCTAATTAGTTACCATGGTCATCTAATTAGTTACCATGGTCATCTAATTAGTTACTATGGTCATCTAATTAGTTACTATGGTCATTTAATTAGTTACCATGGTCATCTAATTAGTTACTATGGTCATCTAATTAGTTACTATGGTCATCTAATTAGTTACTATGGTCACCTAATTAGTTACCATGGTCATCTAATTAGTTACTATGGTCATCTAATTAGTTACCATGGTCATCTAATTAGTTACCATGGTCATCTAATTAGTTACTATGGTCATCTAATTAGTTACCATGGTCATCTAATTAGTTACTATGGTCATCTAATTAGTTACTATGGTCATCTAATTAGTTACCATGGTCATCTAATTAGTTACCATGGTCATCTAATTAGTTACTATGGTCATCTAATTAGTTATTATGGTCACCTAATTAGTTACCATGGTCATCTAATTAGTTACTATGGTCATCTAATTAGTTACTATGGTCATGTAATTAGTTACCATGGTCATCTAATTAGTTACCATGGTCATCTAATTAGTTACTATGGTCACCTAATTAGTTACCATGGTCATCTAATTAGTTACTATGGTCATCTAATTAGTTACTATGGTCATCTAATTAGTTACCATGGTCATCTAATTAGTTACCATGGTCATCTAATTAGTTACTATGGTCATCTAATTAGTTACTATGGTCACCTAATTAGTTACCATGGTCATCTAATTAGTTGCTATGGTCATCTAATTAGTTACTATGGTCATCTAATTAGTTACCATGGTCATCTAATTAGTTACTATGGTCATCTAATTAGTTACCATGGTCATCTAATTAGTTACTATGGTCACTATGAGATATCTCAGATTGGAGGTGGGGTTTTTTTTCACTATGTTTGTTGCATTTTGCTTGTGTTTCGTTTGATTGTAAAATATGTTGTCAATATTCAGTGTTTTATCATTCATAGTTAATATGGTAAATCCCACATTCTCTATTTTTACGTACATTCTGGGTGTCTAATTCAGTAAAAAACAAAAATGGAATGGCATTCCATTTTTTAAGGCGGTCTGTCATAACGTTTATAGCTTTCAATCATTATTGGGAGATTTTGTATGAGTGTTCCTAAAAATTGATAAACTGGCCCCCACACACACTTTTTTAAAATCTAAATTTGAGTTCCTCCCGGATGACAGAGCTTCTCACCCTATCTCTAAGGGAGAGCCCCGCCACACGGCGGAGGAAACTCATTTCGGCCGCTTGTACCCGTGATCTTATCCTTTCGGTCATGACCCAAAGCTCATGACCATAGGTGAGGATGGGAACGTAGATCGACCGGTAAATTGAGAGCTTTGCCTTCCGGCTCAGCTCCTTCTTCACCACAACGGATCGGTACAACGTCCGCATTACTGAAGACGCCGCACCGATCCGCCTGTCGATTTCACGATCCACTCTTCCCTCACTCGTGAACAAGACTCCTAGGTACTTGAACTCCTCCACTTGGGGCTAACTAACACTGGTAAAATTACTTCAAATATTGTTCATTTATTGATTAATATGTGGAATTACCAAAATGATAGTTGTAGAGATCAAATAACTATTCATAAAAACGTAAAACGGTATTGCTGCTGTAATATTTTTTTTTTGGCAATGTTCTCCCAAAAGCTACATAAGTAATAAAATTAATTGTGATATCGGTAGGAAATGGGTGGGAATGCCCTAAGTGTGCTAGCCGCTGAACCGCCTATACTGAAATGCTTGAATGTCCAGGGTGAGTGGAGTGTGTGGATGTTGTGAATTATATTTATATAGCGCTTTTCTCTAGTGACTCAAAGCGCTTTACATAGTGAAACCCAATATCTAAGCTACATTTTTAAACCGGTGTGGGTGGCACTGTGAGCAGGTGGGTAAAGTGTCTTGCCCAAGGACACAACAGCAGTGACTAGGATGGCAGAAGCGGGAATCGAACCTGCAACCCTCAAGTTGCTGGCACGGCCACTCTACCAACCGAGCTATACACATGTTGGAACGGTTCCAATCGGTTGAGAAATGTGGGCTATGAAGAGGTTTGTACAGTATATCGCCCATTTATTTTCAACAAGGAAACATTCCTGGTAATTCCTGGTAATCAAAGAATTTTACGGAGAGGGAAACATGCTGGCTGGAATTTCCAGGGTGAGTGGAGTGTGTGGATGTTGGAACGATTCAAATCGGTTGAGAAATGTGGGATATGGAGAGGTTTGTATATTGCCCATTCATTGTCAATAGAGAGAATATTCTGATAAATTCCAGGTAAACTGGGAATTTGTGTAAGAGTAGTGTGTGTGGATGGTTGAAAGGACGGAATCGGGATTAGAAATGGCGCAACATTTTGAGAATTTGGGCATTGTTGATCTATGCACATGTTCATTCATTTATTTGAATGTGAATTTCCTGGAAATTTTGGAATTTCTGAAAAACCGAGAATTTTTAAAAAATATGGATGAAACCCTCATTGTCCTCGATCACATAAATTGATTGGTGTTGGCATTTTTTTGAATCGGTTGAAAAATGTTGACATAGTAACACTTTGAAATGAGAATGGCTATTTCTGAATTCCTGGAATGTCGGGGAAACTGGGAATTTGTACGGAAAAAAAATAGGAGCGTTTGTTGTCCCAACTAAGAGGAATGTTTTGCAGGGAGAATTGGTCAAAAACGGTTGAAAAATGTGGACAGTGAAAACTTTCCAGGAAGAGGCTTTATAAAATTGGGAATTTTGGGAAAACCGGGAATATTAGAAAAAATATATAAATAATACCCTAATTGTCCTTGATAACATAAATGGGTTGGTGTTGGCATTTTTTGAATCGGTTGAAAAATGTTGACGTAGTAACCCTTTGAAATGAGAATGGCTATTTCTAAATTCCTGGAATTTCGGGAAAACCGGGAATTGGTATTAAAAAAATAATAAAATAATAGTTGTTGTCCCAACAAAGAGGAATGTTTTGAAGGGAAAATGGTCAAAAACGGTTGAAGAACGTGGACAGTGAAAACTTTCCAGGAAAAGGCTTTGGAGAACTGGGAATTTGGGGAATACCTGAATTTTCTTTGACCTTGCTAGTTTGATTGCCCCGAGGTGAGTGGATGGTGGGACGGTTTGAAAATTTTAGTTTGAAAATTTTCATTAAGCAAAATGCCCCAGAAAACTGGGAATTCTGGGTAATCCGGCAGCGTTTTGATACTGGACGGGTCAGATCGGACAAAAACTGTGGGTTGTGGAGTGCGCCAAAATGTTTGCCTCGGAAAATTAACAACAATAATAATAAATCGACAATTGTAGAAATGCTACAAAGTTACGAGTGCTTACACTAAATGGACTCACCACTGCCTCTGCAGGGACAAAGTGGCATTACAAGAGGAAAAAAAACAACAACTCACACCCACTCTCCCTTGTGGAGGGGGTCCTGTCCGATCCGGTGGCCATGTACTGCTTGCCTGTGTATCGGCTGGGGACATCTCTGCGCTGCTGATCCGCCTCCGCTTGGGATGGTTTCCTGCTGGCTCCGCTGTTGTGTTGGATCCGCTTTGGACTGGACTCTCGCGACTGTGTTGGATCCATTGTGGATTGAACTTTCACAGTAGCATGTTAGACCCGCTCGACATCCATTGCTTTCCTCCTCTCCAAGGTTCTCATAGTCATCATTGTCACCGACGTCCCACTGGGTCATTATTGTCACCGATGTCCCACTGGGTGTGAGTTTTCCTTGCCCTTATGTGGGCCTACCGAGGATGTCGTGGTGGTTTGTGCAGCCCTTTGAGACACTAGTGATTTAGGGCTATATAAGTAAACATTGATTGATTGATTGATTTTGACGGTTCACATTCGGTGCTAAAACAACTTCAATATTTGGTATGAACTTTGCTGGCGGGGGACAGAGTTGTCGAGTCACACAACATCTAAGCGTGTGTTTGTTGTTGTCGTCCTGGAACAGTCATCTTCTCCTCCATGACATCGCTGCAGAGGGAGGAGTTCTTCGAGCTGGTGGCCACGGCTCAAGCTCGCCGCCTGGAGGACCAGAGGGCACACTTGCAGAGGCTCCCGCGGGCCAAACCCAAGGCCAGAAGTTTCCGGGGCAGCCTAAAGCAGCTGTCTTTGCCCAGGAGGCCTCCGAGGGCCGCTCCCGTCCCCAAGGAGGACCTGTACAACATGATCCTCACCACGCAGGTAGTCCTTATCTTCAACATGTTTGTGAACAAATACATGTTTATTCTTT